>NW_013952430.1:30644-42236 GCF_001266775.1 Austrofundulus limnaeus | reverse complement strand
CCAAAGGAGTGAGGATAAATGTAGAATAAAAAATATTGTTACTATGCCCATGTTTAGTTGACCTGATACAAATGTTTATCATCCAAAAATAGTTGGGGGCACAGGTCTCTGCTACTGTTATTTTGTGGGTCAAAAGCTGAAAAGTTTGGGAACCAGTGCACTTTGGTTCCCAATGTTGGGCTTGGGACCAAATTATGGGTCAGAAAGCACCTGGATAATCTTCAGTAATCAATTTAAAGGGTAATAAAATAATTGCTGATGTAATATTTTCTCTATAACTATTACAAAAACACAAAATAAGTATAAATAAGTATTTATATTTGTGTACAAGCTGTTTAAATTGTCAAAAAGCCTGTGTTTTTAGGGATATTAACAAAGCTTGTGTACTCAGACCAGTAATATTTGGGGTCACAAGTTTTTGCCATGAATACTTATTGGGTCAGAAGATAAAAAGTTTGGGAACCACTGTTCTGGACCAGAGGTCTCTGACCAGCTCGTGAGCTCATTTCAAGTAGCTCTTCAGTGCTTATGAAAAAGTAGGAGAAGCAAAATTTACTTTGCCACTGGCCAAACAAACTTTCATTTAATTCCAATCAGTCTACAGATGTTCCTCCCCCTTAGTTGTCAATCAAACAGTTTCTGGCTCAGTATGGTTGATCGGCAGTCGACACACAGTTACGTGGTTGTTTGGTGTTCGGTTTTGCACACACCTTTTAAAACCCCTTGAGACACACTGTGCCGAGCTCCTGGGGAAACCCCTCCCGCTGCGTTATACACAGGGATTCTTCCCGCTGGAATCTACATGTTTTTTTGTGCAAAACAAGCTTATTCCAATGGTTTAAGTTCAACACTAAATGTTGCAAAAAGTAGCTCTTGGACTATTTCATTTTGTGAAAGTAGCTCTTAAGGAAAAAAAAAAGGTTGGAGACCCCTGTCTCACACCATCCAGCAGTAAGACACTATAGATGAGAGGATGACAGCAGAGGATGGTAAGCTAACAGTGGTAGAGAAAGTACTCAAACGCTGTACTTATATAGATAAACATTATTAATTAAGTAAAAGTAAGTACTTACTTTTAAAAATACTTAAAGTATTAAAAGTAAAAGTACTTGCTTAATGTATACCCTAATGGTCTACAATATCATGAAGTGTGCCTACTGTTTGTATATTTTAATACATCAGTGGTGTCATTTTAGTGAACAATGCTGCAGATAATACATGTTTTTGTGTTTACCCTCTGACACTGTTCACACTTGGACTTGTGATTCTGTGCTTCATTGGAGATTGTAACAACAGCTACAGAAGCTGTAGATTCTCCACCATCTTCTACCAAATCTGTTTTTTGAACAAGATCATGAGAGGCACATGATATAAAATGATATTTTTTTGCTTTGCAGTGGTTCAGTGAACCAATTACAGCAATTCCCTTCTTACCATTGATTACTTAAAAAAACGAATGTGATGTGAATGTAATTTGTAATACAACACATTACAGAAATGTAGTGAAGTAGAAATTACAGACACTTAATGTAAAATCTAGAGGGAAAAAAGTCAAAAGTACCCATGACTAAATCTGTTTAAGTAAAGTAAAGATACATGAAAAAATGTACTTAAGTACAGTAACAAAATACTTGAGCTTAGTTACATCCCACCACTGCAACCACACAGATGCCATTCAAGCAGTTCAGACATTATTTTAGCTCTTGTAAGCAAACACAAACTACCGGTTTCTGACTATTAGAAGCTATTTAGGTCAGTATGAAATCTGTGAAGCACCTGTTTGACCCTCCTTCACAAAAAATTTAATAAAAAAATAAAAAAGGGTTCTGAAGAAGAAGGGTCCACGTGTGACGTTGAGGTTAAGGTGTAGTTAGAAGAGCTCAAGTTTCAGAAGAAATTTGGACAACTGTTACAGTAATGTTTTATTCTCTGATAGATTTTATTTGGGTTTTCATTTACTGTATTTTCTGAAATATTTACAGTATTTCAATTTTTAGCCAGTTTTATTTATTTTTTTAAATGTCATGGAATCAAAGCATTTTTGATTCTGGATTGAATTCTTTGCAAAAAGAAACATTTGACAGCCTGTGTAGAAAGATAACAAATAGCAGGAAAGGGATGTAGCAGTATTTTGTAGTCTGTATTTTGTTGTCCATTATGTAATGATTAACTGGAAGAGCCCATACACTTGGTTGCAAGTTGTGTTGTTTAAAGGCAATATTTGATTTTGCTTCATATTTTAAGCATTTTGTCACAGCCTTGTGCCATTGTGTCACATTTTTTGTAGTTTCATGTAACATGATTCCCCCCAAAATAAACAATAAAACAAAAGTAAATGTAAAAATTGCAGTTTACAATAATCTATATGCAGGTTTCAGGAGTTTCAGAGCATGGTGAGTTCAGTATTTTCAAAATAATCTTTAATTTTCAAACACAACATTTATAGAGTTTGGCTTGATTTTTTTAATTAAAGATTTCAACTTGATTTTATTTACAAAAGTACAGCACTTGTAGAAGTATGAAGGAATGTGTAATCATACAGTATAAAAACAACCTTTTTGCTTTGTTTGCAGGGCTGGACTAACCTCCTCTGGAAACTTGGGGTTAAACGGAGTCGTTTGGACCCCATCAGCTCTGATTTTACTTTGATACATCCTCAAATTACCAAATGTAACATGAACATGTTTGTGTGATAGTCAAAAACAGATATACTATATGTTGTTTTTAATAAACGTAACGCTGAGTCCCATTTTTGACAGTGAAAATTTCTTAATTAAATAGAACCACAAAATGATTTGTATTTAAAGTAGATAAGAAAGTAAAACATTGGAACAAGTAAATAGAAGGATACAAATATAAAGTTTTAAATTTACGTTGGTATCCTTAGCGACTTTAATGTAATATGTTGTATGTTCCTGATTAAAGTTTTAAAACCAACCAAAAACTGGCAAGAATTCACATTTTGAGTTCAAAATGCAAAACAAAAGAAATGGGAATGAGACTAAAAACAAAACAAAAACAATAAAAATAAATAAATAAATAAATAAATAAATAAATAAATAAACATCTGAATAAGAATTTTATTGCAAACAAGTATTAAAGTGAAATAAGCTGTTCATCAGCTGATCACAAGTTTACGGCAGTTTAGGCAGTAGCACAATCCAGAAGTGACATCATCAGCTTTTGTGTGCTCATGAGGCAACACATGTCAGGAAGCTTTTCAAATAGTTTAAAGTTAATTTCTTTCCTGGACTCTACACAGTTGGTTGTGTTATGGTGTTTACATATTTTTGGCTGTGAATCCCATATATCGACTCTTTTTGCACAGGGAGGCTATAATCCAGAAACTAAAACATAAAATATTTTATTGTTTCATTAGGTTATATGACGTTCACAACAGTTTCTCTCTTTATTTTCCTTTTGCTAATGAAACATGCTGTTTTAATTTTCTTGTCTCCTCTCCCCGTGCCTCTGTAAGAAACGAGTTTCTTAGTCATGAAGTGTTATTCATGACTTGGACAAAAGGGTGAGTTTTACTGCTCGTAGATAAAAAAAAAATATCGTCCTTCTGCTGCCATATCCATGAAATTGTGTACACTGTCATTAACATGTTACATGAGTTCAGCAGATAGAATTAAAAGCTCACAACAGTGCTTTACTTTGTCAGGAAACGGGCAAAAATATCACTGGCCTCTGTGAAAAGGCAGTACACAATGATTACACAGTTTATCAGTTTGGTAAAACCTTAAAGGCACTTTTTATCTACAATGATTTGAATTGTTTTTTTATGCTTTGTCATGTTAGAGTTTAAAATCTCTGCAATTAGAAATCAAGCTTACAAATCACCCTTCAGTAATGGTTGTTGTTACATATAAACCTCCAAGTGTTAATTCAACTAAATATTTAGCGCAGCTCACTGACATTATAAAAGGCATAAAATCAAAAGAGTTTGTGATTCTTGGTGATATCAATATGAATTGGGCTGATAAAACTTCCAAAGGCCTGAAAGCAATGTCWNTYAACTTAGGGCTTCAACAGTTAATTAAAGTACCACAAGATTTGGCAAGACATGCAATTCCATTTTGGATCTTATTTTCACAAATCGATCCTCCATATATGGTATATCTGGAGTTATAAATATTTCAATCTTGGATCATTCACTTATTTATGTCATTAGAAAAAAACCTTAAGAAACCTACAGGTCATGTGCATAATTTCATTAAAAGGATTCCAAAATCAAAGTTACCCATCAAAAAGAAAAAAAAATGTATAGGTCTTCTGGACGGGTTCTTCTCTAATGAAACGTTTCGTCTCTCCTCCAAGAGACTTCTTCAGTCTGAGAGTTTCAGGCAAAATTCAGGCTTTTGTGATGTGACTGATACATCACATGGCTATCGTTGACACAACGACAGGCTGTCCAACTCTGTGTGAGTGACTAAACTCTCCTCCTGAGAGACTGCTGTGACAGGAGTGTGTCACTGCGCACAGGCTGTCTGTGAGATTCACTGTTTGAGTTCTTCTAATTAAACCACATTAACTAACAGAACATTTGTTTGCCCCATATTAAAGTAAAGATGATTCTCTGTTTAACACCCCAGTCAAAAATTATATATAATTAAAATATAAAAACAACTTGCCATGTTCTCTAGGTGGTTTTAAATGTTATTTTAAGTTATCTTAAACATCCACAAATTTCATTCACAATTTTATCAAAAAACAAGGTTCTTGATTTGCTAAACTTATTTATATTTAGAACCATACTGTGACACAGCTGCTCTGGGATAAATGTAATTTATTAAATGATCAAATATGAAGAATAAATAACTACATCAGCTGAAATCATCTAAATAATATTATCTTTTTTGAATAAAATAGTATTTTAAAAAATAAATCAGTCTAACAAATAAAACATTTGTATGTTTTAAGTTATTTTGTTCTGTGCAAAAGACAGATATTTGCTGCTTGGATTGGAGAGTGTGGAAAACTTGTTTAACCAAGGCTGAAGTGAAGACCAAACAGGAGCTGTCCATCTGATGGACATGTTGGTCTAAAAGACATTTAACCATGAAATGTTCAGTTTGTGATGTTTAAATGACACCCAGCTCCTCGGCCACTTAGTTTACCAAATTTATGCAGAGTAAAAGAATAAAATAAAAAAAACTCAGTGGACTGATTTGGCATGATGTCCTGAGACGTTGCAGCTGGTAGGAGTCATAAAACAGAACAGGGGGACGTTAGATGCCCTGACGCCCCTCTAAATAAATGTGTTAAATGAGTGAAGGAAAACATGAGTGAGCACCAAGCAACAACCCTAGGTTCTCCCCTGAGAACCAGACCAAAAATTTTTATGTGCAACCCTTCATATATTAAGTCAGGCAAAACAAAATAGGATTTTTTTTTGAAAACCACAGACTCTACATCCTCCATATCAAATATAAGAGGCACCATCCAGACTGCTGTCAGCACACAGTTCAAATGCCTGCCTCTCTGATGGTATGTGGGTACATTAGTGGCTTGGAAAGTTTATATACCTGAAAAGGCATTATTAATGTAGAAACATAACATTATTCTCCCACGGCTAAGATAAAGGTGATGACCTGGGTCACCTTTATTTTAGATGTTTACAGACTTTTGTTCAGAGAAGAAGAGATGTTTCACGTTGAGAAACATTGTCCTATACACATATTTTTAGATGGGTTGTGGCCATCAAATTCAAAATTACCTTATTTTATTCCAAATAAATTGCACCATTTTCTAGTGTAAAGATTTAATTAAATTAGTACATTCCAGTGTGAATAAAATGTGTTAATGAGATTTGCACATCATTGCCATTCTGTCTTTATTTACATTTTACACATTGTTAAAACTGAGACCGTATCCTTCTAATTAAATATATCACAAGGTTTTCTGCCATCTAAAGATAAACAATGTAATCCAAAAATCCTGAATAGTTTTAAGTTCAGAACCCTGTAAATCAGTTCACCGTCAAAACTTTTGTCTTCAAACTGTTGATTAGTTCAGTCAAATCAAAACACTGAACCTATTTTATATTTACAACATTTTGTCCGAATGTAGCAGCTCCTTTTTAAAGATGAATGCAACAATTTGTGTGAGGGAAGAAAAAAAATGTTATAAACTGATTAAACTTTCTAACTTCAGAAATTGAGTTTATGGACTATTTTTTGTGACTTTATTCTTATTGTTTTATTTACATGAAAGGGAGCTGAGAGAGTTAAGACAAAGTTTTCATTTTTTATTTCTAGAGAACTTCATACTTAATCACAAGTCAATTAGCTAAACTGTAATTCTCTCTCTAATTAGACTAACTTATTTATTGCGTTTAAGAAACGTATTGTCAGAGAATTTCTGCCAAAACAAGGTGCAGCTGTTTGAAGAAGTTGGTTTCATAGTTAACATGTTCTCCTAACAGATTTCTTATTAAACAGTAAATGAAAAAGGTTGAATTTATTGGAAATAATTATAAAGAAAACCAATTCACACTTACATAAAATAATTAATTTGATAAAACAAACCCAACACTCCACCATTGCAAAATTTCTAAGATAATTATGGAAGTTTGACTTTCCACTTTACGTGTTTTGTGGATCTGCGAGGCGTTCTGTGTGTGGCTACTGTGGTCACTTTTAAGGGCTCTCCCTGTTTAACCAAAGCAGGAGCTGCATTCACATTCTCTGCTCAAAATTAAGCTCTTTCTCATTAAGTGTTGGACTCAACCTGCCTCTTGACTTGACATGGACAGGATCTCAAGGCCCAGTTGGGTTAGCTTATTGGCCCTACCTGGGTTGGGAGTAGGATGCTGCCTCAAGTGGAGGATGTTCATTTATTTTACAGAGTCTCTCAGCAAGAAGGTTGATGGATCAAATCCCGGCCTGGGGACCTTTCTGGGTAGAGTTTGCATGTTTGTTTGTGCATGCGAGGGTTCTCTCCGGGCACTCCAACTTCCTCCCACAGACCAAAAACATGACTGTTAGGTTATAACTCTAAATTGTCCCTAGGTGTGAGTGAGAGAGTGAATGGTTGTTTGTCTCGTTTGTCTCTATGTGTGGTCCTGTGATGGACTTGCAACCTGTCCAGGGTGTACCCCGCCCCTCACACTGTGACTGCTGGATATGTGCCCCAGTGATGCTGAAAGTAAGAAGCGGGTATAGATAACGGATGGATGGAAGTTAAAATGGTTTGGAATTAAATTTGGTGTACTGTTTTGGATTTTTCTTTTGATGAACATTATTTTAGAAAAGAACAAATCCAGTGATTAACTTACACAAGGAACAATAACCAACATTATTCAAAAAGGGCCTAATTGGACCTTCACAACCTTCTTAATAAAAATAAGTTAAATAAAGTTATTTGGGTAGTTTTGAGTTGTGAAAAATGTCAGGGTTAGGGTTAGCCCTAGTAAAAGATCTGTAATATCAATGGGATTTACCTGGTTTACTAAGAATTAAATAAATATAAATAAAATGCATTCCAACAATAAATGTTAGGCTTTTAATTTTGCTTATGTGTGCACATGTATGGTGCTAGATGCTGAGTTATATGTTTTACTACAACAGCATTATTGTGTTCAGGGCATGCTGGCTGAGGACTAAACCAGCTGTCATGCCTTTCTGAAACAAGTGCAACTGGAGAAAGTATTTAACACCATCCAACAACTTCCTTGTACTTTAAAGACTGGATGTGACCAAACTTCACCACCTTTCACCAATCTAATGTTTCTGCCAAACCACACGATTAAAGCTGATTTACAGGAATCCACCAGTGTTGATTAGACTTACACAGACCACAGATCTGTGGCAACCTGAGACCACAGACGAGTACCCAAACAGAGTAAAAACAATGGTTTACAGTCTAACTGGCTTATTGTTTATTGTGTAGGATTTGTCACAACTGTTTCCTGTCAGAAAGTAACATTTAAAAACAAACATGAAATATGAAAAGAAATTGAAGAGTGACAGTGCAGCTGCTGCCTGAGCCAAAAAAAATGAAGTGTTAAAAAAGCCAAGATAATAGGAAATGGTGATGCTGCTGTCACTATTGTAACCACACGCCTGTTTCTGTCACTCTCTGACCACCAAGTTTACAAGACGCAGACTAAAAAGTAACTCTCAACCAATCAGTGTGCAAAAGCTATAAATCTGATTTTAGTGTTTCTTGAATTATAAGCAGCAGAATACTCAGATGGATATTATATTATATTCTCATAATGTTTTATTGCTAGTTAAAAAAAGCCACTTCCTGTTTTGAAGAGAATATTTTGAGCTAAAATAAAACTGAAGTCTATTGAGGCTTGAGTGTGCACTCTGAAATCTGCGAGGATTTCAAGGGAAAACTGCAAAGCCAACAAAAATGCTCTTGTTTTTAACAAAGATTAGAAAGTTTTAGGCAGCTCAGAAATGAGTGTGACATCATTAACTATCTATATCTATAGTTAAATACTCCATGGATAAATCTAAAAAGAAATAAAAAACTAAACTATAATTGTGCAAATACCACAAGTTATACTGTACATTTAAAGAATTTTTTTAAGTTTTAAGTTTGAATGCTACTGTTGAGTATATATGGATTTTTTCAATTGCTTTGCCAAACTCCCATTAATATTAATTATATTTTCTTAGATTTTAGCTAGTTTTGTTTATGTTTTGCATTGTAGTGCTACAAAAAAGTGCATGTTTGTCAACATGTTCTCACTTTCGACTCGTCAACATATTGACTCTTGGTCAGGTACCGTCTGTATCCAGTTTTGATGTGTCGGGTACCCCCCTCTTGTCAGTCATTGCCGCCGCAGCCTTTTCGGGTTGCGCCAGGGGTCTTTGGGTTGGGGGTCTGTGGTTAATGTCAGGGATCAGGATTAATGGTTAATTTTAGGTACACCTAAATTTAACCATTCAGGGATAGGCTGTAGAACAGAAGTCAGGGATAGGCTGTAGAACAGAAGTCAGGGATAGGCTGTAGAACAGAAGTTAAATTTCTGGTCTGGGACATTAGTTGTTGCGCATTTCCTGCTCTTTGACGACGCGCTCCTCCTCCTCATCTCATTAAGAACTGACCTGAGGGGGGTACCCGACGCATCCAAAACTGGATGCAGACCGCTACCTGACCAAGCGTTAATATGTTGACGAGTCGGGAGTGAGAATGGGTTGGTATTTCTGTTTTTTTTGTTTTTTTCACTTATTTTGCCAGCTTACATTATTATCAATCGTATTTTCTTAGTTTTTAGCAAGTTTTGTTCTTGTTTTGTTGTTTAATTTGCATGTTTTATTTCAGAGCTGTGCAATGAAATGCATACCCAAAAATACAGAATAGGAATATTGGTGTTTTGAGGCTTATTAATCTAAAATAGTATTGAATGCTGATGCCCTTTTATACCAACTTGAGTACTAATGTTGATGTAGGCTGTAGTCTAGAATCAAAGAAAAGGACAAATTATTGAGGAGGACAGTGGTTTGAAGCATAGGAAGAAATAAAGAACAGAGCAAAAAGCAAGAACAATGGTTGAAGTAGGCGGAGGGATGGGAGATGGAGTGATAAAGGATGAAGCGTGGATGGAGAGCGTAGGGGAGGACAGCGGGGAGGAGGAGGAGGACGAGGAGGACAAGCATGGCATGTTTCTACGTGTAAGCGTTTCCTTCAGCCAGGTTGATTGAGCACCTCTGCCCTGAACTCTGCGTAATGAGTGGGGAGAAAATGGAAAACTTCTGTCCTGGAAAGTTCCCAAATTATTTAGCGGGGCTTACGGTGGCGGTGAAGGGGAGGGGAGGGGAGGGGGTGGAATTACAATATGCACAATTTACCTTTTCGATACCAGATGAAAAATAATGAAATTCTTTGTGACAGCTCTTCCCACCCCTAGCTGTATAATGATTTTTTTATGCCTCCCCGCCCCGCCCCCTCTTCACACCACTCTCCACCCTCCATCCTGGCTGGATCCTTGCTCCTGCTCTCTCCCTGAGCCCAGAGTATCCTGGTACATCTGTTTTGCATGAGATGCATAAAATGACAGGACTTAGACAGCCACTGCATCTAGTGACAAAGATTACTGTCAGCCACCTTCGCCAGTTAATACATCATTGCCACTGGTCCGTTCCCTGCCTCTGTCTCTTAGCGACAGCCTATCCCTCTGTGAGACCGGGGCCATGTGATAACCACCCCACGCCTCGCCCCCCCCACATTCCCAACACACCTCCCTCTGCTACGACTCCGCTTACCTTTTACATTAAAAAGAAGGAGATACAGCTTTTTTTTCTTTTCACCCCCCAACTTTACATTTTTATCTTATTACCATAAAATACTGTTGAGAGCGCAGCATCTGTATTCATATCTGAGGAATGCGATTGTGCCGATGATTACACCGTATTTAGACTTGTTAATGCACACGAAAGGAAGAAAAGTGGGGGCAGGAAGGGGAGTGGAAAAATATTTGCTTTTAGATATTAGTTTTTTTTTCTGCTCTTATTAGTTACAAGACATGCAAACTTTAGAATGTAGAAGGAAGCAGCAGGGGAAGACCAGCGGAAAAAAAGGCTTTTTATCGTACACACTTGTTCCACAGAAGGATTTGACAATTCACCGGATTAAAAAAACAAAACAAAAAACACTTGTTTTGGTTGTAATGTCTCGTGAAGCTGTTGACGTTGCACCCCTGGATGCTTGTGAAGCAATACAAATGGGTGTGTGTGGGTCCACAAAAGTAGGTGCTTTCAGGCAGCAGCGACTCTTCATACATCATATTATTAGTAGAAATGGTCCTTTTATTCTGTTCCCTCTGAATAAACTGAGACCCAAGCCCAGTCCTCGGTGTATTTTTTAGCTCCTAACTTTGAGCACCTAAATGCTGCAAAAACATCCACTGATTTAAAAAAAATGTTGTATTAAAAAAACAAAATGAAACAGTAAAAACTTTCCTTAAGTCCAGGCTTTAGGCCCTCAGCTTGTGTAAAGTCCAAGATTTGCTGTTTTCCATTTCAGACTACAGGTATACAGTATGGCCGGTTTACATGAAGTGGCTATTTCATCACTTCTACACACACACACACACACACACACACACACACACACACACACACACACACACACACACACACAAAAGCAACAAAAAATGCGTGCAAACAAAAGAAAATCTTAATGATATGAAGTAAATGGGAGGGGGGTATTGAGCATTCTATGCCTTGCCTTGCCTATGTCTTGTTTGTTGATTTAGTTTTAGAAAAGGAAAGTCAGTGATTCATCAACAAAAGTCAGTTTTTGTAAGACGCTGATGATAGAAAATGATTAAAAGCACATTTAGTGCTTGATGTATCTTTTGCAAATTAATCTCAGCTACTACCACACACAAGTTTTGCTCAAAACGTTTACAGATAACTGAGTTAAAGCCTTTGTGCTTACTGAGTCATTTGGCTTTAGTGGTCATATTGAATTGGGTTGATTCCAAATGTTAGTCTGGTGCAAAATAATTTATTGATTCTTTTTGAAAGGTTTACTGAAAATCCATTCGGTGATACGTGAGATTTTGGTTGACAAAATTTTAAACACACACACACACACACACACACACCCACACACACATACACGCAC
>NW_013952430.1:29002-30523 GCF_001266775.1 Austrofundulus limnaeus | reverse complement strand
ACACACACACACACACACACACACACACACACACACACACACGTTCTTCTATCCTCATTGGGACTTTGCATTGGCTTTCCCTTCATTTACCAGTCATTTCTATAGCCTAAACCTGACCCCTAACCCTAAACCAAAAGACCTGACCCTAAACCTAGTCTAAACTCAGTTCACACCTTAGACCCAAACTGAACCCCTGACTCACCAACAATTTCTCCCAAAGGGTACCAAACTATTGTCCCCATAAGAAACAGTGGGATCTCACCAGGCTGTGTGTACCGGGAAAATGGTCAAGAATCATCCCCACCAGCTAACAAAAATATGTACAGACATTCAAACAAAAACACTGTCGTTATCATTGTAGTCATTGTCAAAGCATGGATCCCCATCTTGACATTAATAAAATGAGTCACAAAAAAGACATAAATCAGGGAACTGAAGCATTCAGAAGATCTGAGTATATTACATAGGAAATTTTATTTAACAAAAAAAATGCTTATGTTATAATAAAAACGATTTGGGTCTTTACAAAAAATAATATAGAAAGCAGTATTTAAGTGCCAAATATTGATGACTGTGTATATTTATTCAACCCACTTTTTTGCCACTTCAGTAAAAAAACAGCACTGAATATTAGTTTCTTCATCATCAGTGACTTTTTTATAAAAGAGAAGAAGAAAAGAAAGAGAAGAAAAAGGATAAATGTAACGTGGAAGATTGAAAGAGAGATTACAGACGATATGTGAAATATAAACCAAGAAAACACAAGGCAACGACCTGTAAAAAAATGGAGAAAACAAAAACACAGCAACAAATAACATGTGTATTTCATAATAAATTATTATTATGTCATTTGCTGGCAGATACACACATACATACAGGGGATAGACAATGAAACTGAAACACCTGGTTTTAGACCACAACATCCCTCTCAGACAGCTTCCTCTTGCGTCCACAGTTAATCCTGTTGGATGTGGTTGGTCCTTCTTGGTGGTATGCTGACATTAATCTGGATATCGGGACTCTTGATGCATCACAAAGACTTGCTGTCTTGGTCACAGATGCACCGGCAAGTAGTGCACCTACAATTTGTCCTCTTTTGAACTCTGGTATGTCACTCATAATGTTGTGTGCATTGCAATATTTTGAGCAAACTGTGTTCTTACCCTGCTAATTGAACCTTCACACTCTGCTCTTACTGGTGCAATGTGCAATTAATAAAGACTGGCCACCAGGCTGGTCCAATTTAGCCATGAAACCTCCCACACTAAAATGACAGGTGTTTCAGTTTTATTGTCTAACCCATGTATACCCATACATACATATATAGATATATGTACACCTATATATACATTCATACTAGGGCTGCCACAATTATTTTTATAATCGATCAATCACCGATAATTTTTTCGATTAGTCGACTAATTGGATCATACATTAAAGTGTATCTTACACCCCCCCCCCTGTGAAAAGATAACTCCGCCCCAAGGCGAAATTTGAAAAATGCATCAAAGTGGGTAGGGG
>NW_013952430.1:21228-25288 GCF_001266775.1 Austrofundulus limnaeus | reverse complement strand
AGGGAGGTCTGGGCCTCCCTTCTGAAGCTGCTGCCCCCGCGACCCGACCCCGGATAGGCGGAAGAAAATGGATGGATGGATGGATGGATGGACAGCTCTTTGCAAGTACAAGCCACCCTTAAATTGAACATATTATGCTTGTGAACAGAATGTATTGTGCTATTTTCAAAAGAGGGTGCTAGAAATAAATAGATATCCTTCACTGACTTGTTAGCTTTGATGAAGCATCAAAACAAACTAACACAGAAGTTCTAATACAGAAATATGGAGGGTGGTGCAGCCTTGTAGGAAGAATGTTCATATTTAGTCTTAATTCTGATACACTAACCTGAAATGTGTACACACACAGACATGCACAAACACTGATCCCTGCTGTCAAACAAGACAACTAAGAAAAGCTTTTTTCTTTTATTTTTCTGTCCTTGTTCTCTTCCTTTGTCTCCCACTTCCCTGTTCTCGTTTTGCTGTTTATTGCCCTACCCTGCCTTCCTTTTGTCATTATTTCCACCTTTTTCCTCTCCCCCATCCTTCTCTTTTTTTTACCCCCCTCGCCCTTCTCCCCTCTACTGACATTGTAATGTTACTGTGCACGACTTTATCTCGCCTGAAAAGGTGAAGCCATGAATGATCTCTCCAATTTAAAAGCACTCAACCCTCACGCTGCATGAAATGAATATTTTGCATATATTCATGCAACAATGATTCAATTTGAGGATATTATTTGCAAACAGTGGCTGAATTCTCTGCAGCATTAATAATGGCGAGGCAGGGCCAATATCACCAGGATGAAAAATGTATTTATTCTGTCATGTTTAGAATGAACTGGCGTGATTAATTAAAAAGTAAACAATAAAGAGAAGAGTCAGATGGAAAAGAGAGATGCAATGAGTCGGAGAGCAGATGACTTCCTCACTGGAAATTGTTTAACTGTGGGACTTTGTTTAGTTTAAGTTGTTTTGTGAACCTTTTGGCCCACAGGAAAGGAAAGCTGTATTAATGGACTGCTTTATGTTGGTTTTGTTTTTCACAGGAGATGAATAGCACAGAAAACAAAAAGTCAGGTTAATTAATGAAAAGGTACTTTTCATTTATTCATTTTTCTGTTCACCTTCAGATACAAACCACATATACTTGATCTTTGATTGAACTAATTTTTGTTCAGGTAATATTTACAGAATATGTTTTTGCAGTTTGTTGATGTTTCCTATCCGAACAACAGTTTGGTATTTTGTCAGACTGACTGAGCTCGTCCTAATAATAAACCTATGATTATTTTATTTATGCAGACAAAAACATTCAGTTGATTTAGTTTTACTCAAACAACACAATTCAGTTTAGTCACTGTGGAAGGAGATAGCACAATTTTTGTGCATGGAGGAGACAGCATGGAGACACAGGCAGCTTTTTGCTATGCTGTCTGAGAGAGGGGTGTTTTATGCATGACTGGTGGGAGTCGATGGGACAACAGAGGGCTTACCAGGACTACTTCTTCTTTTCAGGATTTTCAAAGCTTGGCTGTGCAAAATCAGAAAAAAAATCAGAAAGAACAAGATCGTGGAGACAAGCGGCCAAAATGAGTTTCCTCTGCAGGGTGAGAAGCTCAGTCATCTGGGAGGGACTCAGAGTAGAGCCGCTGCTCCTCCACGTCGAGAGGAGCCAGTTGTGGTGGCTCAGGCATCTGGTTAGTATGCCTCCTGGACGCCTCCCTGGTGAGGTGTACATCCCACTGGGAGGAGACCCAGAGGAAGACCCAGGACACGCTGGAGGGACTATGTTTCTCAGCTGGCCTGGGAACGCCTTGGGATTCCCCTGGATGAGKWGGCCCAAGTGGCTGGGGAGAGGGAAGTCTGGGTCTCTTTGCTTAGGCTGCTGCCCCCGGGAACTGATCCTGGATAAGCGGAAGAAAATGGAATGGATGTATGTATGTATGTGTGGATGGATGGATGGATGAATGGATGGATGAGGCAGCATGGCTTACTGGTCAGTGAAACTGATTGAGTATACAGTATTTTCTGTCAATATCGAGTCACGTTTAACTTGTCAACTAGTTTCGAACAGCTGAGGCCTAGTGTAAGACAAGATTGATAAAATAAAATTAATCGTGTCCATACTGTTATCTGCATTTTTCGGGAGTGAGAATGTGTTACAATATCAGTATTGATATTAGGATACTGAAACTATTGCTCCATAAAATGTGTTACAGTTTACAGTTCATGAGAAACACTTGTCAGTCAGAGGGGCTGTAGGTCTATGGGAATGGAGAGCCTATTTGTTTTAAATCAAATAAATGTGTTTTTAAAGTCATTAACCGTGTTTCCATCAAGGCTTTTTGATGCGCATTTAGAAGTGTCACATTAAAAATGCGAAAAAAGTCAGATGGAAACAGCAAAATTCAAAAAAAAAATCCTCAATTCGCTAAAAAGTTTTTACGCTCACTTGAGGTGATTTTTGGGTTTTCGAAAAACACCTAATGGGCAAAAGGAGAGATGGAAACACTTTTGTCAAATAAGTTTTGACATAGCGAATATTTACCTCACGTAGCTGATCAGCTGTTCCCCAGTACCGGAACCAGTTTCCGGTCAGCTGCAGCCGAGACTGGCAGCAGAACCCTCCTCCCGCTGTCGGCGTCTTCTCAGAAATCCCGTAACATGAAGAAAATTGCGTTTCTTTCTCTACGGCTCCAGGCAGCATGTAACATCGTCAAAACTAGCTGATAACAGAATAATTACAACTTTCTTGATAGTAGTAACGCGTTCCTGATAACTTCTCTCCATTATCCTGAGATGTGTGGACCCTGCGAGTTTGGCGACAGTTACTTCCTGTTTACTACGCACATGCATATGATGTAATTGATTCGTTTCAAGCCAGTTGATGGAAACTCCGTCTGATTCGCATTTCTTAATTTTTTATTGTGTAATGTTCTCTCAAATGTGTGTTATGTGTGTGTAAAAAGAATGGGTGTTCTTAACTGCAAGTTCCTAGTCTGAGTTTTTCACTGACAATGGCAATAAAACTGATTCTAATTCTGATTAAGTTCTAACTTTTAAGTATTTGGTATTGGTAATAATTTAAATGATAATAGATTATTGATAGATTAACATGTTGCTGAATGTGAGTTGTAACAAAGAACCAAAAGCCCCCCACCAAAAAAAAAAAAAAAAAAAAAAAAAAAAAACACTATTATATGCCTTCTAAAGTTGTACCACAAACTATGAGGTCATGTAGGAAGGTAGGTGTAGCATAATTTATCAATTTCATTGAGTTATTATGGGGATGATAAGTGAGCACCACTTAATCTAACCATTTAAAAGGGGAACATTCTAATATCTTATGAGATAAAGTAAAATCAGGAAGCTTAAAAAAACCTTTCCACAAAAACACTACTGCGCGATATGATTTATATATTACTTCTAGCATATACTGTAAAATATTGTTTTAAATGAACCCCACTGACATTTTGAATTATATGTGTACATTTATGTGTGCAAATAAAGTCGCTGCAAAATAAGTTTTTGATTCCTTATTACATAAAGGGGATCACTAATAAGTTAAATAAATGATTATTGTTTCATTTCTTTTAGGAGGGGAAATCTAATCCTATGTGTCCTCTTTGGGAAACAGAGACATAGTATGCCAAGTGTGTAACATTGTGCATGTGTGGGGGGAACAACTGGTACTTATGGGGACCTAAGCCTAGTCCTCATGGGGGTAAATGCCATTGGTGTGTCAGGGGTTAGGTCTAGGATTAATGTGTGAATTGGATTAAGGTTAGATTTAGGGTCAGGTATGTACCTGTGAGATTAGGTTTAGGGTAAGGGGTCAAGGTTAGGCTGTAGAAACAAATGCAAGTCTATGCAATGTCCCCATAAAGATAGCTGTACCAGACCGTGCATGTGTGAGCTTTACAGAAGTTCTCAGTATGAATCAGTTTCCTGTATCATTAGTCTAGATCCACTCTAATGATGGTCCCAATGGAGCGCCACTTCACAATCGCACACACACACACACACACACACACACACACACACACACACACACACACACACACACACACACACAC
>NW_013952430.1:19172-21193 GCF_001266775.1 Austrofundulus limnaeus | reverse complement strand
CACACACACACACACACACACACACACACACACACACACACATACACGCTGAAATCCAGCCTGCGTTGAGTGCGACAGATATGAGAGGTTGCAGTTGCACATGCAAGCATATGTATGTAAATTCCCTCATTTATGGCATTATGTGGAGGAGGTATTGTCTCTCCAACGTAATGTATGACTGCCAGAGAAACATGAAAGAGGCCGAGAGAAAGAGGAAGGCTCATATGCATGCAGGGAACTGATACGCCATAACATATGATGACAGTTCCTGTATGTGGAAGAAGAAACAGGGAGACAAATAAGAAAGAGAATTAGAGTGTGGTGAGACAGAGGAGAAGAAATGTGAAAGAAGGAAAGGGTGGAATTAAAGAAGAATGGAGAGAAGATTAACAAAAGAAGAAAAAAATAGCAAAACAGAGCTCAATTGATTTTTGGACTTTTCAATGCCAATTTTCTAATAAAAATGCTGAGCATTTGTATAATAATAACAAGGTTAGAAAGTTGTCGAAGTCAACACAGTTTTACAAATACAGTAGCATAAATAGGACAAAAAATGTGTTTAGATAAATGGTTTTCAACACGTGAAAGCAAAGCAAAAACTGAACAAGAATATTTCGAGAAAAAAAATGGTTTCGAAAAATTTAGCAATGTGATAAGCACCTGGAACTGAAATTATATTAAAAAAGTGTCTCGTTAAGCACAAGTACACATACATAGGACTACAACTAAATAAATAAATAAAACAGGCTTTGAAAAATAGCCAGGTGGGATATTATGTTGAGCTCAGCTTGTTGGAGGATCATGAACAGAGATGAAAAGAAATCTAAATTTAGACACGTTCAAAACTGGGTTTCAAACCTCATGTGATAAAATATCGTAAAATATTTTTTTCTCTTTTTATGTATTTTATTAATATTCTTTTATTATTTTCTTTTTCTTTGATTTTCACATTATAGAAATCTGCACAAGTTTTTAGTCAGTAACATAATTAGAAATCAAATGTAAGTACCCAAATCATGCCCAGTAAGTATTCAGCAGATATATGTTTCTGACACATACCCTGTAAGTACTAAATACAAGCCTGGTAAATATCAGGTAAATAACAAGTATGTTTCAGGTATGTACAGAAAAAGCATTTCACTTGGTTATACATTTACAGCCTAGTCCCTGTAGGTACCAGGTACATACAAAGTAAAGTCACCTTACATTGTCCAGCCTCAGCATGACTCGCCTCACCCTAATTCAGCCTGACCTAGCCGTATACTGTCTCATTAGTTAGAAGACATGTTGGGTGTTACCCATCGATGTTAGCAGCTTGTCATAGAACAGCTGCCTGCAACAAATGATGCATAAAGAAGAAATAAAGTCACAAAACATCGTTCTCTGTCACCAGGTACAAAAATGTCTTGAGTAGAGGCCAACTTTTTCCTCTACGAGTCGGAGCCCAGAAGTTGCTTTTTTGGCTTAAATGGACTCTATTTTTTCTGCACCTTCTCATAGTACCACAATGTTGCTAATGTTATCTCGATGGTTGTGTAGGAAAAATATGCGTTGTTCAAAATGGTATGTCAGAATAAACAGGAATCTGCTGGATTTCTTCTTTAAAACTGTATTTCCAATCTTCTGACTCCAATCAGGTTCACAGTACAGCAATCAGCAGGCCTCAGTCAGACCTTGGACTGAATCAAAACAAAACACAGGAGTCCTGCTCTGAAGCAGAGACTCAGCAACACACTGACAACTTCCTTCTACTATAATAATACATTGACCTTATAATGTACATCTCTTCCTGGTTACACCCCAGGAGGTGTTACCTTTTACGTCAGACGTCAGAACGTAACTCATTTTGTCTAGACTAAAGAAAGATCACATGATGAGACACACACCAACTCTTTGTCTGCTTTAACATTACAGGCTGAAATGATCAGAAATATAAAATACAAAACTGCATCCAACATTCAATTAATCACTTACAAAATTTCCTTCACTTGTATGTAACATCAAAGCAATATATATATATA
>NW_013952430.1:11574-18092 GCF_001266775.1 Austrofundulus limnaeus | reverse complement strand
ATATATATATATAATAGGAAAAAAGTCGATAAAAATGATTGCTATGGTTGCAAGGTTCAAATAAAGGCCTGTCTGATTCTTGTGAAGGAAATGCTCTCATGGTTGACATCACCAATCTGCAGCTCAGGTGAGTATAGGTTCTAAGAACAGAGCAGAAAGTGGGCGGAACCACTCAATGTAAAGATGCTGAACCTGAGCCGGGTGGGCCGACCCGGGTGGGGAAGAGTCGAGACAATGTAAAAAGACTGTAAGTGCCAGGTAAGTTCCCGGCTGTAATATGTATTGTTACCACAGTCTTTATCTTTGTGACACAAGTGCACCTTAAACTGTGAAAAATCTACCTAGCCATCCAAGAGATGAATTTTTGCAAGATATAGCATTGGTAAAGTTGCTTTTTTGCGGGTTAAGTGTAAGTTGTGCCCAGCCATTGAACCTGTTATCCAGATTTCGTCACACCAGATACGTACAGTATGTGCATGCTCTTTTAGGAAGCTGGTCAGCTTGCTGCCGCCTCAGCAGTTTATAAAGCTCCACTTGCTTAATGTCACAAAATCTTTTACACAATGTTGAAAGGTTCTTCTGCTCTACAACATTTCTAAGTACAATTTAAAAAATAAAAATAAATCATGAAAACTTTATCTGGAGCAAGTGTGACTGGTGCTGTACACTGCCATTTTTGAACAGAAGAAACATGCGTTCTGGTCACCCCACCACATGTAGCCACAGCTGCCGTTTCAGATGGTTGATTCTTTATCATTGTCACTTGTTTGACAGTCTGAAACAGTTGGTTGTTTTAAAGTCTTTAACTAATTTTACAAAAAAAAGTAAATGAATTTTGTCAGACAATTGGGTCAGGACACCTCAAACAACAAAGTTTATTATAAATGCTTCATTATCAAAGGATCTCATCAGTGGTGTCCAGGTTTAATGTCTTGATGGAATTAAGATATCCTGGCAAAACTCAAATAAGTACAAGAGTTGTTCAGTGCTACAAGTCACCTGATTTCAAACAGAGTAATTAAAAAACACTGATTAAAAGTAAAACTATACAAACAGAAAACAACTTTTTGACTTTTCTTTGTTCAGATTAAAAGGGTCGAGGGCTGTAAATTAGTTTTTAGCTAGAAGCCTTGTGTATGCTGCATCTGTTGCATCACTGATAAGCATTTAAGTAAAAGCCATAAAACTGCTCACATGAATCGGTAAAATAAAACTACTTTAAAAACAACTCTTTTCTTGATGGGTTTCATTCACATTTCACAAGTTCACATTTGAACTTGTCACGTGCTAGCTAGGTGTTACATTTTAAAGTAAAAAGTCAAAGTATCATCTTTATGTTTTGCATGTAACAAAATAAAAGCTACAATGAAAAAAAAATTGGAAGTACTGTGACAAAGTAAATGCAATTAGTTAGTATACACCACTGCAGACAGAATACATTTTTTGAGCCACATCATGTGTGAAGTACGATTTAACTACCCTACTGCAGACTCAGCAGAGAACTTTCTACAACTGAAACAGCTGCTCCTCTTCTCGTTCGAAGTTCTAACTCTTCTTTACTGTGCCGTTCATGTCAATGTGCTGGGAGCATACCATTTCCTGTTGTGACTCCCCTGAACAGAGTGCAGAGCACAGGCATGCCCATCTGATGTGTTTGCCAGTGTTTACCACTCTGTATGGCACGGTGCACAGTTTGGGCTGTCATTCATACTTACAGTGTAAATATGGGAAGCAGTGTAGTGGAAGAGATCTGAAAATGACTCTGCTGCGTGCCTCGGTGATGAAATTAATAAACGGAGTCATGAGAGCGGAACAGGTTTTGACAAAGCAAGTCTCTCTCCTTTTCACTCTCCCTCTCGCGCTATGTTGTTTCATCCCTTTTTTCCCCCCTCAGCCCTGCTGTCCCATTTCCCCTCTCCCTTTCTGTGCCCTAATAAGGCTCAATTACACCGAGGTTCTTTCCTTCATTATCGGCATGAACCTGGCCTTTCTTTGTGGACTCCTAATAAATGCTAACAGAGAGGAATAGCCAGGGCCGGGCCTTACTTATGAACCCGTTAATAACTGGCTGCTGTTGAGGAGATGGAAACAGCTTTCTCAGCAGCCTGTCTCCAGCTGCCACGCAAACACAAAAACACAAAGGATAGTTGTGAAAAAGGGGGGAAAAAAGAGGGAGATAGCCCTCTTGTTAGCCTCTGAGACAATGCTTTGGCAAAAGACAAGCACCGGCAATTAGCACTTGCATGACGCAGGGGTAACCCTATACGTCTTTGTCTGTTTCAATCACGGAGCGACGCCACTCATGGTAAGAATTAGGGCCAAGGATGCCATCAATTTTCCTTAACCTGTTTTATGTTGCTGTGGTGTAGGTAAATGCATGATAGATTGTTTTTGTCATCCTATTAAAAGTGACATTGGATGCCTGAACAGAAGAGGGTGGAATGCGCCCGTCAGGTCTGGCGGTAATAAATTTGTTTGTGTTTGCATTTTTTTGTGTTTGGCTAGAGAAAGAAAACAGCCTCATTCTCACAATTTATGTTCCACTCGCTCACCTTCTCTCTCGTGATATACCCTGATATCGAATCATGCAGCATACCATAAAAGACTTCAGCTTGTCTGTGGCATCACTGATAGACACACACCTCTCCGCTTCACAAAAACAGCTCAATCTGCACCCTCAAACTGAACCAGTGTCACTGGGAATCAGGCTCTTTATGGTGGTCTTTACGACTCTGACTGAAATAACAGGATCCCCTGTTGGGAGATGGAGCCTTGGTGGGAAATGCGTATACATTTACTACAGGAAGAGAAGGATGGAAAAGAGTGCTCATCACAGCAAAAATGCCAGTGTTAATTTAACACCCACAGTGTTAATTTTAACACCGCCAAAGTTTCTATATGTGTCCACACTTGTTGGTGTTAAAATAACATTTGTGAAAGTGTTAAATTTTAACACTCATTTCTTTAATTTAACACCAACCAGTGTTAAATATTCAACAATTCTTGGTGTCACATTAACATWAAAATGGTGTTAGTGTTAAAATAAAGTGTTAACATTAACACCYTCCAGTGTTAAATATTCAACAACACTGGGTGTCTTATTAACATTTCAACAGTGTTAAAATAAAGTGTTAAAAGTAACACCAGTGTATTATTATTATTTTTATTAACAAAGGGAATTGTGGTGTTTGTAAGATTAACAGACACCACAAGGTTTTAATACACCATCTAATTGAGAGTGTAAATTTAACACTCAGAGTTAATATCAACTCTTCGTAGTTAGAAAAGTATAATGGAGTCTCCCTTCACACACCAGGAAGTACCTCTCACTCATTGGTGACTTATTGGTATCGATTTTTGGCCAAAAACATAAACTTAAAGTTGAACAACTTGATCAACCTGAACAAGAAAACTAATCAGAACAGGTAATTTTTACTCTCATGAATTTCTTTAATAGTCATAAACATGTAAAAACATCACTTCTGCAAGACTTCTCAGCAAGGAATGCTGGGTAAATACTGGTCTGTCTGACATGAGGTGGAAGAGGGCGGGGCTTTTCACAATACTTCTTTTAACACTGCATGGTGTCATATAACAACACTGTTAAGAGTTATATAAGACATAACTAGGGGTGGAGCTTATTTAACACTGTCCAGTGTTGAGACAACACTGAGGAAATCAACACTGTGAATTAACACCAACACTGGGTGTGAGTGTACTCAGAAAGTGGTAGTGTTAAATCAACACTCAAAAGTTTAACACTGAAATTTTAACACTCCTGTTTTTGCTGTGAAGATAAGAGATGTTCCGCAACCCAGAAGAAATACGTTTCCAAATTGGCCTATATTTTCCGTTCCTGTTTGACATGGAGCTCTGTTATTTTTGGACACGCGTCTCGTCTGCGTCTCCGTCCGCCCTCTGTGGCAGAGATGGCGGTCCGAAGTTGTCTCGTGAGATGAAAGATGGCAAGGCTGCGGCGCTCAGACCCTCGGCGACACGCACGTACGCACACTCTCTCTCCCTCTCTAACAGTCACGTATGTCCTGCTCTTTCATTCGGCGCCCGAAATGGGCCCTGCCTGGGATAATTTACATAATACACTTCTGACACCTTTACTTTATTCATCAATCACAGCCAGGCAGCTTCTCCAGGTCCGGGGCTTTTGTCTGAGCATGTCTGTTGTCTGTGGCTGTGTAAAGGCTCGGCACAAAAGATTAATTTCACAGCTTTTTTTTCTCTCTCCCTCTCTCTCTCCCCTTTTTCTTCCTCTCCTTCGTCTTCATCTTTTCTCCTCCCTCTTTTCCTCCATCCCTCACCCTTTATCATTGTCCTCCTCCTCCTTTCTCGTTTATCCCTTGCTTTCATTTCACAAAGCCTGTAGAATGACAGCAGCCAGATAATGAAAACAACAATGCAAGCAGTTTTTCCTCCTTCTCCTTTAACTCTGGCATGTCGCATTCCCACGTTCTCTCAAGAGTCCATTATTCCCATCCTCCTCTCTCATCCCCTCCTTCTGTCTCCCAGTGTTGTTCTTCCTCTCCTGCACCTCTGCCATCTGTTTGCAGTCCCCTCCCCATCTTCATCATCCCTCCATACTGTACTTAAAGCCGACCAGCCCTGAATTCCCTGTCAGTCTTCATTCAACTCCCTCCACTTTTAAAAAGTTTTTTTCTCTCTCTCTCTCTCTTGTTTGTTGTTCCTGGAAGTGAGAGAAAACACGGGCCTTACATGTTTGCTGCACACCGCTAAAAGTTTTAAAAGGTAAGAATAAATGTTAAAAAAAAACGATTAAAGCGACGAAGACAGCGGGCTGTTTATCACTTCCATCGTTATCGGACCTGAAGTGTCACATTTCAATTACGGGAAATAAATGAGAAAAGGCCGGAAAATCTCACGCTTGTTCGTTGATGGAGATGAGAGGGCAACCATCACTCAGACATCAATTTTTGAACAGATGGGTTGCCATGAGGAGCCATATCTCCCTTTCAATTAAAAAATCTGAAACAACCATTGTCTTAACGCTTCAAGCAAAAAAACCACACAGATGGGTTTTGTTTGCACCCGTGTCAGACAGAGATGTTTTTTTTTTTTTTTTCACTGCGCCATCGCAAACTGGCCACCAGTGGACATCTGTGCTTTTACTGGCACCTTCCAGCTGGAAACAGCCACTAAAAGACCCTTCAAGCAGCTGATAGAAGATCCTGGTTAGGAAAGGTCTTAGCTCTACGGTCAGTGCCCCTTCAACACCTCACATCAGGTGTGATTTGAACCCAGATGGCACGATTAACCCCAGAGGGCAACAGGCAGAACAAACGTAATTACTTTCTGTGTTTGACGTCATATAAAACTCATTTTTTGAGGGTTTATTTATTTATTTTTTACATTTTCTCTGCTTTCAAAGTACACTGAAAAAAATAACACAGAGTCAACTTTAAAAAAAATTGAAGTAATCTGTCACAACTAATATTTCAACATTGACCATATGTGAATAAATGTTAGGGTTGCACTAAATTTAGCTACATTTTGTCAGTGCTAAAATATTAGGTGTGCCATAGTACCTCAATTTTTTTAAGTTGCGTGTTTTTAGTGTATTTCTTTCTTTCTTTCTCTTTCTTTCTTTCTTTCTTTCTTTCCTTCTTTCTTTCCTTCTTTCTTTCCTTCTTTCTTTCCTTCTTTCTTTCTTTCTTCTGCTCTCAGGGGCCGCCACAGCAACTCGCACAAATATTTTGCGATTTTTCAAAGTATTTCCATACGAGCCTTTAAAATTGCAACATTCCTATAGCTATATGTGAAACAACCACGTGATTTTTTTTTTCATTTTGTAACATTTCAAAACATAACCTGTTTTTTTTTTAATACTATTATTATACTGTAGCAAAATGCAACACAGTTCTTAACAACACAGTTTATCTCACAACTTTGACACAAATAAATCTCTTTTTGACAGATTTGGTCCGACTTTTTTTAAATGGAGCTTTGCTTCATAAAAAAAAACAAACTTGCCCACAATCAAAAATATGTACATTTTTAGATCATAAATGCTAAATTTCACAGATCGCTAAGCTTCAGGACCATGTTCTTCAATGTTATTTCATTTTCAAAGTCAGGAGTTTTTGTTCTATTTTACTCCTAGATCTCCAAGCAGGTGAGTACAAGTCTAGGTTAACACCCTACCGTCTTTACACACATCCCACTGCTCAATCCCTCCCTTTCTTGAAGGAAATTATCACCATCCTCCCACCCCAGGTGGTGAAGGGGGAGGAGTGGGTGGGGGACGACGAGGCAGAGGGGGCGGAGGAGTGTGGAAAGCCTGATTTATCTCAGCCTGTCAGGCCCTCGGAGGCCTCGGTAGGTGTTTGTCTGTGTTGGAGGATGGCAGCGGTGCTGGTGGAGTTCTGAGTGTTTACAATGGATGCAGGAAGAGAAGTGTCTCTCCCACCTTGGCCTCTAAGGTTGGCACAGCGGAAGCCCCTTTTCTCCCTCATTAGGGCGGGTGGAAGTGTGTGTGTGTGTGTGTG
>NW_013952430.1:6920-10574 GCF_001266775.1 Austrofundulus limnaeus | reverse complement strand
CGCTGCGCCAATCCGCCTGTCGATCTCCCACTCCGTTCTTCCCCCATTCATGAACAAGATCCCCAGATACTTAAACTCCTCCACTTGAGACAGGGCGACCCCCCTGACCCGGAGAAGGCACTCTACCCTTCTACCATTCTATGAGATAATGACAGGATTTGTTTTATTGATTCTAGACACTTTCTAAATGTATCTTTATAAATACATTTCTAAAGAAAGTTCTTTAATTCTAAATGTAAATTTATTAATAAAACAGTATTTTCCTCATTTTCTTAAGGATGTGGAATTCTAGAAAAAATCAATATCAGACTCTACCAGGAAAAAAAAAACTCCCAAAACAATTAATTTACGTGAATTTTTGCATGTGTTTGTTTAATTAATACCCCTGGTTGTTTGTTCTTGTTCGTATAAATATTGTATTCCTCTGTATACCTCATTCTTTTGTTTGTTGTACAGTCACAGTTTTTCTTTCAAGAAATTTAAAAAAAACAACAGTCCAATTGGGTCCAAGATACTACTCTTTGGGATCTCTCTGATCAGAAACACTTGAGTCACTGCAGACATTATGAAACACAAAATTCATTACAAAAAAAGTTTTGATGCCACTTAAAGAAAACACTATTTTTAAGCCACAATACTCCCATCATATGCCTGTTTCCCAAACTTGTAGCTTGTTGTGGATTTTGCAGCTACATGTAATCGGGATTCGGAATCCGGAGTTTTATTTTCAAATAGATGTATGAACTAACCTTGTTTAATTTAATATTTTATTTTATTACATATTATTCCATTTTTCGAAATGCCCTGAGATGGCATTTGTTTTAAATTGGTATTATTTATGTAAATAAACTAAAATGAACAAAGAAGACAGCATCATCTGCATACATAAAAACCTAAAACTTTCAGGTGAATCTTTTTTAAACAAACTGACACGTAATGATTCTAAAATGTAGCTTTGCAGGAAGCTTTTGAACTTTGATTTCATCTCAGATTTGACAACACTTTACTTTTTATATGAATTCAATGTGGTGAGAAATTACGCGAAAAAATAAACTTTTCATGTTTATGTTGACTATATGTGTGCATAAAACTTAAAAACAAAGCTTGTTTCATCTATGGCAGCTTTACAACAATCGTCTTAAAATCTTAAAGTCTTAAAATGATTTATATAACATCAAAAAACAAACAAACATGCGCTTTGTGAAATCCATACATCCATGATTAAACTTACCCTGATCTGATGGAATAAATTTGATTAAAAAAAGTTCTGATGCCATTCAGAACTGTTACCATATGGGCCTCATTGTAACGCTTTCTGGATCGCTCACTTCCGAACTACGAACAGATTGATGTTTTAAATCGGCTAAGTGGGACGCACAAGCCTCTCTTATGACATGTGGATATTTGAAATCACTGAGGCTCATTTCAAACCACTCACACTCATGTTGTGTTTATTCAACTGCTGCCTCGTCGTAAGCGGTACAGTTATTAATCCAACACCTCCTGTTCAGGCCCTACTCGAATTCACACACAAGATTTCTTTCTCTAAACTCTTTACAGCTAATAAGCATGCAATTACCAAGCACATAGCTGGGAAATATGCACATAAAAAAATAGAGCTGTCATATTGTCCTGAGTATGTGCCAAGCTCTCTGCGCTGACCATGTGGTCCGGAATTATAATAAAGAAGTCGTTGCGGAACAAGGCGAGTGCTTTTTTTTTTTTTTTTACAGTTAGCGCTGCTTACTAATTAGATGGAAAATAATTACTGGACTTCGAGGGAAAAAAACGAAAGAAAGAAAAAAGAAAAGCTTTGTCTTAATTCACCACAACAATGAGCTGTAATATTTGTTTAAATAACAAGTGTGAGGAGGCTGGAAAAGGGTTGTGGGATTTGATTGTTTTAAAGAAGAGAGAGAGAGAAAAAATAAAGCTTCAAAAAAAGAAACAAAGACGTGAACCCAGAACCTGTTTTTATTCTAACAGACAGGGAGCATGCACGAGAAGATGAGGGACAGAGATAGCACAAATTAATGAGGAGCGTCTCTTTTTTTCTTTCTTTCTGATTCCTTTATCCAGATGCCCCCCACCACCCGTCACTTGCAGTCTCCCACTCCCTCCCCTTCCAAACCTGTTTTCTACTCCTGATCTATCTTTCTCTCTTTAAAGATGGGCAGAGTGTCACAGCGAAGGGGAGCAGAGGAAGTGAGGAGGAGGAGGAGGAGGAGGAGGGTATGCACTATGCAAAGCAGGGCCTCGGTCGCCAAAGTCGGCAGGCAGAGATGAGGTGTCAGCATTGCACGGGTGCACTGATGTATGAATGCGGTGAAATCAAACGCGTCACTCGACAGACAGGAGGGGGGTTGGAAAAGGTGAAAGCAGCGCGCCGGGAGAGAGCAGCTGTACATCGGCGTCGAGGTGCTTCCTTCCCTCCCCTCCCCGTAACTCCATCAGTCTACGGAGTTGGATTCCGCTCATTTATTTATTTATTTATTTCCCTGTTTTTTTTTCCCCTTCATCTCCAACTCTCTGCCACGGAGGAGGCCACAGCTCTAACAAGGTAGAGAGGTCACAAAGAGAGAGTCTCAGAAAAAAAGGAAAAACACAGCTACTCAGAAAATATTAGCATATCCCCAAAGGAATACCACCTAAATTGATACCAAATGAAGCTAACCTCCCTTCCCTCCATTTTCACTCCACTTCCCACCCTCCGCCTCCTCCTTGTCCACTCCCTACACACACACACACACACACACACACACACACAGACACACACACAGCAGTTCTGCCTTCCGCTCTCCCAAGGTGCCACGGTGTCTTATTCATTAATATGTGTAAATCCTTGTTTTCGTCAACACGCTGGACGACATCAGGTGTGCCGGTGTCGCCTCCTGACTTCAGAGCGTTTGTTCATCTGAGGCTCATCACTCAGAGTGATGAGTGAGAAGGCACAAAGAAGATGAAAAAAAATGCAGCAGTTGCAGAGTCAGGTAGGGAGAGACAAAATATGGTTAGTTTTTCTATTTGAATATTTTTCTTTTCTTTTCCCTAAAGACTTTTGTGTTGAAAGTGTAAAAAATTTGAACTATAAAGTAATCAAGATGTTATTGGCATGTTGTAACATCCTTTTTCCCTCTATTCCTTTACATTTAACCAATCCACAATTAAAAATCAGTGATGTAAAATGTCTGTAAAATATATCCTTCACCATGTATCAGCAGCTGATGTCTCCAAACTACGGAGCCCGCGGGGGGTCAGTGGGAGAAAAAAAAAACAGCCACTGGAAATCCGTGAGCACGGATTACTAAACTGAGCGAACGGATTACTAAACTGAGCGAACGGATTACTAAACTGTGAGCACGGATTACTAAACTGAGCGAACGGATTACTAAACTGAGCGAACGGATTACTAAACTGTGAGCACGGATTACTAAACTGAGCGAACGGATTACTAAACTGAGCGAACGGATTACTAAACTGTGCGCACGGATTACTAAACTGAGCACACGGATTACTAAACTGAGCGAACGGATTACTAAACTGTGCGCACGGATTACTAAACTGAGCGAACGGATTACTAAACTGAGCGAACGGATTACTAAACTGTGCGCACGGATTACTAAACTGAGCGCACGGATTACAAAACTGAGCGCA
>NW_013952430.1:4208-6060 GCF_001266775.1 Austrofundulus limnaeus | reverse complement strand
TAGAATTACCTTAATGTGATTCCTTGCCTTCACAAAACAATGTAAATGCTAAAGAAAGAAAGTAAGAACAAAGTTTATCATATGTTCATATATCTTATTTGACCAGTTAGCATCAAATATGTTAAATGAATGCAAACTAATGTTAACGGTAGAAACATAGTAAATAAAGCTGTACTGCAAATTGATCTGAATAGCACCTTGAAAAAGAACAAACTCATAGCTACCTTGTTCCCAATCAGACCATGGAAGCTAAATATAAAGGATAATTCTTCATTTGAGAGTTTATAACCGCAATAGATCGTAAGTAAGGAAAATATTTTGATGAAGCATGGCATATCAGTAAGCTAGAGCAAAGATGTGAGTCTGCCAAAGCCTTTCAAAAATAATGCTTATCAAACAAACCTATCTAATATAATAAAACAAAAACAACAACAAAAGAACTAAACATTTACTATCAATATCTTAACCTTATAAATGGCTTTAGTACAAGTTTATTACAATTGTTGATAATGTTATGGCACAAGATCCATTATCTGTGTCATTTTTGAAGCACTCTTGGAAAAGTAATGGATGCGTTCCAGACCATGTAAAATAGAAGAAAATGCTTTATCTGAAAAAAAGTCCTAGCAAATTTACAAAAATAAAAATAAAGATTTCTTTTCTACATCCTTTTCATATTATTTCCAGCATACATGGCTAACACGGTCCAAAAAACTGTATCCATCTGTGCTTCTGTAATCTTTTTCAGTCTCTTTTTTCTTAAATATATCAAGGGTAAACAGGAAMTAACACTTTCAAAACAAAATCCGAATTTCACAATAATGTCAACATAAGATCTTGTTCACCTAATTAACTGCTAGCAAAATTGAAAGACAAAAAATGTTAATACAAATATAACTTGTAAATCCTGATTTATGGCTGTAACAGATAAAAAAAATTATAATCAGTCTAATTATCACYCACAGAATAGTTCAGAGGAATGCTTACTTTGAATTTGTCACAATGTTCAATTTAAAACACTAGCCTTTAAGAACATAAAAAATCCAGAAAGTCCAAAAGTAAACTTTACTCTTCTTTTATCTTGTCTTTTATTTTCCATTTATAGCATAGACAAAGGTTTTCTCATATATATTGTGTTTGTACCCTGTAATTATTGGGCAGGATTTTGTTGAAAAAATTAACTATACTTTTCATTTATTTATTTTTCCAGATTGACTGCAATGCTGTCAATGAGATGACAGATGAACAGTTAATGAAATATGTGCCCAAAATTGGAGATCGAATGGCAATACGGCAGTACTGTAGAAGAGAAGAGGCTGCTCTTGAAGGGACCACATCTSTTTCAAAAGCAACAAGCAGCCTAATGTCAAAACTCAACCAGAGGTTTAATGCAAAAAGAAGTCACAGAGATCAGCGACCACAAAAGCTGTCTGGTAACTCAAATGCTGTAAAAACTGAGCGTGCTTTTCAAATGGGTCTTTTAGAAGTAGTCAGGGGCCAACTTACTCAAGTAAAAGAGAGAAGAGGAGGGGGTACCAGACATTTGAAGGCACCAAAGACTACTACAATGGCAGAGCTGTTAGAGACTGGGAAAGAACTTTTTTTTCCAAATGGAAAAGTAAGCTTGGAGATGTTAGTGAATTTTTTTTCACTATGTGTGATTTTACAGAAGAGGAGCTGGATCCTATGACCACCTTAGCTCAGCAGTACGAAAAGCGAAAAGTTCGGATGTTACGACTGTATTTGTCATGCAAAAGAAATGAAAGAGACATGAGTGAAACCCTTGCTGCTTCTGCCTCAAATATTGAACCAAAACATTCATGGGCCCTTGAAAGTAAATCACCACAAGAAG
>NW_013952430.1:2130-2448 GCF_001266775.1 Austrofundulus limnaeus | reverse complement strand
GCCAGAGAGCATATTTACAAGAAGACCAATATCCCACACATGCGGCTGCGTGTTGGAGGTCCCAAACAACTACGCATCATACCCTGAATTGGCAGAAGAGTTTGCAAATGTCCTTGATGCCAACATGTGGGTGATGGACATTGTTTAGTAAGTAAAAAGGTTCAAGTAATAATCAGTATGGAATGAATGTGTTTATTCACATTGATGACAACAAAAATGTTTAATATTTTGTAAGAGTAAGAGAACAATTTACAATATAAAAACAGACATTCAGAAAGATGTAGAGGTAAAGACTTTGTATATATACAGTATATGTAT
>NW_013952430.1:0-532 GCF_001266775.1 Austrofundulus limnaeus | reverse complement strand
ATGTATATACTGTATATATATATATGTATATACTGTATATATATATATATACAGACACATACGCACACATTTGAAAAAGTGATTAAACCTATACCTAACAGCCACCCCTTTGCAGCAACCACTGCAATAAGACATTTTCAACAACTTGCAATGAATCTTTTCCAACTCTGTAGAGGAATGTTTTCCCACTCATCTTTGTAGAGATGTTTCTATTTTGTCACATTGGAGGGTTTTCCAGTACAAATAGCCTTTTTTAGTTCATGCTTCTGCATCTCAATATGATTCAGGTCAGGACTTTGAGTTGGCCATGCCAAGCGTCTAATTTTGTTTTTATTCAGCTCTTCAGAGGTGTACTTGCTGATGAGTTTTGGATCATTGTTGTTCTGCAGAACCCATGTTGTCTTCTGCTTGTTGGCTGCACAGATGGTCGGACGTTCTCCTTCAGAGTGTTTTGCAAGACATTAGAACTGATTGTTCCATTTGTCACAGCAAGTGTTTAAAGTACTGAAGCAGCAAAAGAGCCCAGACCATC
>NW_013952429.1:3286937-3288952 GCF_001266775.1 Austrofundulus limnaeus | reverse complement strand
TCCAAGGTCCTGAATGTGCTGGAAAATTTCAGGAATTTAGACAGAGTGAAGGATTGTAGGATCCCTCCAAGGTCCTGAAGGTGCTGGAATGTTTCAGTACTTTAGACAGTGTCAAGGACTGAAGGAACTCTCCAAGGTCCTGAATGTGCTGGAATTTTTCAGGACTTTAGACAGTGTGAAGGACTGAAGGAACCCACCAAGGTCCTGAAGGTTATAGAATATTTCAGTAATTTAGACAGTGTGAAGCACTGAAGGAACTCTCCAAGGTCCTGAAGGTGCTGGAATGTTTCAGGACTTTAGACAGTGGGAAGGACTGAAGGAATTGTTGATGGACCTCTCCAAGGTCCTGAAGGTGCTGGAATGTTTCAGGACTTTAGACAGTGTGAAGGACTGAAGGAACCCATCAAGGTCCTGAAGGTGCTGGAATGTTTCAGGACTTTAGACAGTGTGAAGTACTAAAGGAACTGTTGAAGTACCTGTCCAAGGTCCTGAAGGTGCTGGAATGTTTCAGGAATTTAGACAGTGTGAAGGACTGAAGGAACTGTTGAAGGAAATCTCCAAGGTCCTGAAGGTGCTGAAATTTTTTCAGGACTTTAGACAGTGTGAAGGACTGAAGGAACTGTTGAAGGAAATCTTCAAGTTCCTGAAGGTGCTGAAATTTTTCAGTAATTTAGTCAGTGTGAAGGACTGAAGGAACTCTCCAAGGTCCTAAAGGTGCTGGAATGTTTTAGGACTTTAGACAGTGTGAAGGACTGAATGAACTCTCCATGGTCCTGAAGGTGATGGAATGTTTCAGGATTTTAGACAGTGTGAAAGACTGAAGGAACTGTTGAAGGAGCTGTTCAACGTCCTGAAGGTGCTGGAAAGTTTCAGGACTTTAGACAGAGTGAAGGATTGAAGGAACTTTCCTATATATACACCTGGCCCAAGTGGCTGGGGAGAGGTGAGTCTGGGTCTCTCTGCTCAGACTGCTGCCCCTACAACCATGTTCAGGATAAGCGGAGGAAAATGGATGGATGTTGATGCACTGTCTCCATTTAAAATTTCTTCAGATATTTTCTAGTTGTCCTTTTTCGTCTTATGTCATTTTAGTCAAGGACATTACATCTAATTTCTCCCAGGAATTTAGGCTTTCTTCAGCCTGCATTTTGTTTTATATTTGTTCACAAAACACTGGAATAAAGCTGTTTTCATTAAAATAATATTTTAGGGTAAACCAGCATGAGTCAAACTGTTTTATAGTGTTACTGTGTAGCACCACACTATTTTATCAACTTGCACTTTTCTTTTCTTTTTTTTAATGTTCCTGCTTCTGTATGTCTGAACAAGCTAAATATTCTCAGTTTTTTCATAAACTCCACAGGTTATAATTGTTTATGGAAACCAACAAATGGCAGTGTGAGCTTGAGAAAAATTTAGCCAATAATCAGCACATTACGATGTGTTGAGTCACATGATTTAATTTTTTTTTATTTAAAAAAATGTGAATTTCTAACAGTGATTGTCTGCAGTTGAGTATGGCTCTCCACAAGACTAAAGCATGAATGTTATGAGATGTATAAATCAGTTTTCTGTGTAAAAGTAAAACAGCATAAAATATCATAAACAAGCTCTTGCATTCTTGGTTTAAGTAGTGTTGCTTTGAATCCAAATAAGTCATAAACTTGCATTTCACAGTGTAATACTGCCATCTGGTGGTGAATGTTTATAACTGCAGGTTAAAGGTTCAAGGGAGTTCCGACTTTTTAACATGGCTTTAGCTGCTGCTATTTTAGCTCGTGTTTTTCTTATTTCAGCTTCCATTCTCATCTTTAACTTCTTTTCTATTTGTTTTAATTTTAACAACTCAGATACAGTTTATATGGAGGACCAAACCTATCATAATGGGAAATAAATGTAGAAATATATAAATGGCTTGAAAAAGTAAATACATGGCTAAATAAAATAATAATGTGGCAAATTTAGCAACTAAACAATAAAAATATACTATTTTTTACCAATTTATTTAATTAAAC
>NW_013952429.1:3283493-3285937 GCF_001266775.1 Austrofundulus limnaeus | reverse complement strand
GTTTAATTAAATAAATTGGTAAAAAATAGTATATTTTTATTGTTTAGTTGCTAAATTTGCCACATTATTATTTTATTTAGCCATGTATTTACTTTTTCAAGCCATTTATATATTTCTACATTTATTTCCCATTATGATAGGTTTGGTCCTCCATATTTATACTGAACTCAGTTGAGTATAATGAATTGGGTTACAAATTATGGAGGACTGGAACTGACACAATTAGAAATAAAAGCAGAAATATATAAATGGACCAATAAATAAAGAAATACACTTAAATGCAACAATTAATTTTAAAAAAGAGAACTTTTCTTCATGTTTCATAATTTAAATGAACTTCATTTTTCTTTTTCTGGCTTAGTTCCAATAAATTATATATTTTAGCAAGGGCGGTGAATTTAATCGAGTTAACTCTGATTAATTTTAGTGCTGCATGGGCATAGATTAAAAAATTTAATTGCGATTAATTGCACGCGCTTGTGTGTGTGTAATAGTAAAATACATTTTGTTTATTACTCTGTAATGGCATATATAATATTAGGCTGTTTTGGTTCGAAAAGTTCAAATGTACAAAGGCTTTAAAGAGAAAAAAAGAAGCATTCAGCTCATTAACAACACTTGGATTCATTAAGTAACAATAACTCTAAGGATGAACATTTCTACTTGTTCAAGTGAAGATAATCTTCAGTTACAAATATTCTCCACCAGAGGGCAGCATTTCTATGAGAATACAAGTTTTCAACAAGAAGATGTTTGAAAAATAAGTTGGTTGAACAGCAACACTTCTTTAATCAAGAATTTCTTAATGCAACCGCTTGTTTGTTTATTTTAAATTTATGTTTCTTTACTAAAGCCTGATTTAGACCTGACCTTTAGATTTAAACCTGAACGTTCAGAAACACATAAAAACAACAATAAAGTCAGCCTTCTGTCACTTGAAATGAAGCATCGTTTTCCAGGAATTCACAAAACAAAAATGTGAGATGATATATATTTTTCCCCTCTCATAAATAAGGCAGCTAAATTAGATTTGGGCCACAGAGAAAAAAAATCTCAGAATTACGACACAAAGTCAAAATTCTAACTTTTTTCCTTAAGATTCTTAAGATTTAAGATTCAGATACTTTTGCTCTGGCGTAATCCTCTTCTGTAGCTAAACCACATTTCAGTGGATTTCACATATATTTAAAACATTTAACACAAACTTTTTATTGTCTGTGCTTATTTTTTAAATCAATTTATTTAATCATTTTTTTCCACCACATCTTATTATGAAAAAAATGAAGTAATTAATTAAATAAATACTCAGTCCCTGCATTTCTGCCCAAGACTGGATCAGGCAGAAATCCTAAAAGATGATGTATCAGAGATGTTTTTTGACTTCTCCTTCGTCACTGTCACTGACACATGATGAACAGGAGCACAGAAGAAGGAGATAAGCTGATATGCAAATAGGAATTATTGATCCTAGTAAACACCTGGAGCCAGAGGGGAAATGGGATCTCATTCACATGCAAGTCTTCTGCTACTGAAATTGCTTTTTCATCCACTTCAGACTAGGAGAAATGTAGGCATCACCTCCCCAAAACACATTCAGGGTTTACCGTATATTTTAGCACATGAGTTTATTACATAGCTTGGTGCGACGGGTGAAAATCGTGCTCACTTCTTCAGCCTGCAGATCGCATCACTTCACAAATAAAAGAGGCCTTTCATTCCAAACTGTGGGGCGCTCGCTGATTTCCTAAAAGCTATTGATTGAAAAAGGCACAGCTGAGGAATGGCAGCAAAGCAGTGAATGGAGACAATGGATTCTCACTTTTATCTCCTCCAGCTGTGCGCTCTATGGTTCGGCACTGGAGGAGACATGGAGATTAGGAGTTTCTGCATATATGACCAGAAGCGCCAGAGCGTGTACTGCTGAGGGGTTTTGGGAAACAGTGGATCGGCGGTTAGAGTCAGAGGTTCTATTCCCGGCTGCATGTTGAAGTGTCCCTGTGGAAAAGACACTGAACCCCTCGTTGTCTCTGATGTACCCCAGAGGTCAGGGGTCTGCAACCTTTACAGCAAAAAGAGACATTTCTGCTGCTTGGCTCCCTAATAAAATGAGCCACAAAACAAGCTACAACTGTGATTATCAACTAGCGGTCCATGGGCCTTTTCGAGGCCTTTTTGGTATCCTTTATGGCCAGTGGAGTAGACATTATAAAACTAAAAAATGTATTGCAAATTTTATTATTTATCATTATTTTTACACATCAGGACAAATGAAAAGACCACATTCATGTAAACAAGAAAAATACTGTATATAGTTTATACCAAATTTCACAAAAACTAGTACAACTGAACTATTCAGGCATTTTTTCCTTCTAATTCTTATTATTATGTAAGTCTTCAAATTCTTTAAAGGTAATTCTGATGGATTTGAGAAAAATAAGTTGCAT
>NW_013952429.1:3281543-3282493 GCF_001266775.1 Austrofundulus limnaeus | reverse complement strand
ATACAGTATATATACAGTATATATATACACGCACACGCGCACACACACACACACACACACACATACACACATACACACACACACACACACACATACAGTATATATACATATACATATATATACATATACATATACATATACACATATATACATATACATATACATATACACATACATATATATATATATTCTGTTATGTTTGGTCACATTTTCAAAGAGCCACTGCAGAGGGACCCATGAGCCGCAGGTTTCAGACCCCTGCCAAAGGTGAATGAAAGCCCTGCATGATGGGTAAATGAGGACAAAGCTTGTGTTTCAAAGCACCTGGTTGGCTTTAAAGGTGCCATATAAGTACAGCCCATTTATTGCAAGATCCTTCTCCATGCGTGTCCTGGTTTGCACCTCATCCGGTTTCACATCCTGACACGTTTGATTAACTGATAAACAGTCATTATCTGGAGAAACTCGGCGTGTGTGTCAAGTCACCGCAGCTGATACAATAACCTCGTTGATGCTTATATAACGTACAGCTCAATGTGCCCCATCAGCACCCCACACGCTGACAGGGAGCTGAGTGGGAGGAAGGAATGTCATATACCTCAGCGTTTTGTGTTAGCACTGGAATCCAGCATGACAGATTCCCCGTCGAAGTCGCTTAACACTGATGGCCTGAGGAGAGGTCTCGCCTGTCTGCTCGACTCTCCTTCAGAATCCCCTTAATTCTGCGCCGTTTCTTCAGACGCACCCCACGACGAACACACACCTTACCGTGTCAGGACTTACATAAATGTGGCGTTTGTGGCTCTGAAATGATACTTTAAACAGACAACAAGAAATGTAAACTATTACAAATTTGTCATAAAAACTGGGATTCTCATTGTTCTATGAGCTAAATAACAAACACCATGAGTGTTGAGCAGATGTCATTTATGTCATGGTTCAAATTACAG
>NW_013952429.1:3274786-3278668 GCF_001266775.1 Austrofundulus limnaeus | reverse complement strand
CCATCCATCCATCCATCCATCCATCCATCCATTTTCTGTACACGCTTCTTCCTTTCAGGGTTGCGGGGGTCACTGGTGCACATATCCAGCAGTCACAGTGCGAGGGTCGGGGTACACCCTGGATAGGTTGCAGGTCCATCACATCTAATATATATATATACTGAATATATATGTATGTATATACACACATACACACACACACACACACACATACAGTATATATACAGTATATATATACACGCACATATGCATACATACAAAATATGTATCTATATGCATATGTAAACCTTGATCATATGAGGAAACTATGCTTTCTAGTTTTTATATTGCTTAATGAAACAACGTCCTTAAATGATTGGGGTGGCCAAAGATTAATCTATGGTGGCCACTCATGGCCACCCCCTAGATACACCATTGCTCCTGGTGCAGTAACGCTTGTTTTCTAACCTTTTTCTTTATTTACTTCATCCTGGATGACTGTGAAACTACTAGTTCTAGTTAAACAGAGGTTAATGCTCTTCTTAAAGATGGAAAGTAGTAATTATTTGATTCACCAGTCTCATTTCGTCATGGTTTGTCACATGTAAACAAAGAAAAGAGAAAACTTGTGAAAAGATTATGATTTATTTAAWCAGAAAATTATTCAGCTCAGTACAGTTAAGATTGAAAAGCTGCTCGTTTGTGGAGCCGTGTCCGATCCAAGTCATTAACAGGCAGCCCAGGTTTATTTATAAGCATGATTACTTACAGGCTGCTCACTGTTGTGGTTTTCCATCATCTAATTTCCTCCATTACAGAGTCAAGCTCACGGGTCGACTCTTGTGAGACTTGGACACGGTGCTGAGGAAGAGCTCGTCTGTGGATTGCTGCTCGTTTTCTGAAGGGGTGCCCCGGTGATATAATGAAACAAGTGAGCAAACATATCATGCTGTTTGAGAGGACATATTGCTATTCTCATAACCTCTTCAGCAAACTCAAGCCCCCCCCAAGATTGAACCTATTAGGAGCAGAGAGAAGGTGGGTGTTTGTGTGGGAGGGACTGTAACCTCTGAGTGACATCCTGTCAGAGATTTGATCTGAAAAACGACGAGTTACATATTTAAAATTAGCATATTTTATGATCGTCTTAAATCTACCGTCCAAAATACACTCTGGTGTGTGTAAAAAACACAGACAAAAATAAATGAAAGCTGATTTTAGCCCCCAAAACAGTAAGGCTGCAAAAAACAAACAAACTCCAGTTTATTCAAGTCTTTGCTTTTCTTCATCGTTTTTTTTTTATTATTATTATTCTGTCCTTGATTTGAGAGTCTACCATGATCAGTGACATGGGAGCTGTTAGAGTCACCATCAGCGGCCTGCTTTTTTCTGTTGCCATTAGGAATCATGGCTCTTTCCCCCCCATCATTAGATTAACTCCCATGGTCTGCCGACGTGTTATTACCCGAGCTGCTGCGCTTTAGGGAGCACACAAAAGCCCCTCTTTCACCTAGTAATTTGAGTCAGACAGGACTCATTGGGGCAGGAGACAACAGAGATGGAGCTGCTGCCACCATCGCCTGATATTTGTGTCTTCCACTGGCTCGATTACACGGACGGGTAGAGTGCATGCTTGGCAACGGCGACGGTTCTGGGGACACATCGTTCTCATTAGTTTCCTCCCTTCCATAGGTAGAGTACTGCTGCTGGAGGGGGTTTCACACACTGCAGTCCATGTGACAAATAAGTATTTATGATAATAATGCTCCTGATAAAGAGGATGTAAAACACTTGGGTCATGTAGCAGGGAATGTTTTGGTCCCTATTCAAAAACAACCCTCCTGTTGCTCTCTGTGGAATAAAACCAAAAAATGTACACCACAATGGCATCACTGGGACACCAAACAGGAAAACCTTTTATCTGATGAAGCCATTACAGAAAAACAGACAGTTATTTGTTCATTCAGGCAGAAAATAAAACCAGAAAATAGATTCAGTGCATAAAATAGGGGAAAACAAACCCGATTGTTGTATTGTACAATTCACTCAACCTTCAATACACGAGATAAAAAAACAAGGTGAAACACGTCTATGGAGAGAAATTAGTCTCCTAAACGTGGATTGTATGTCGTTTACAAAAGTGTGCACCAATTGCTGCAGACATTTGTGTAATTGAAAATGGTTTGTCCAAACACAAATATAAAAACAGTCTGAATGTGTTCACGTTATATAATTGAATATTCTTTCGTCCATGCAGATTTTTTTCCCTCAGCAACACAAATACCATGGTTTTCACTTTTGAAAATGTTCAAAGTTACTTCGGCAGTCTCAGAAAGAAGAGGCAGTTTTCCTTCTTTGAAAATCTTTACTTGAAGACCCTCGCTACAAAGATTACTTCTCTGACATCTTTGTTCATAGTAGTTTTTAGCCCTACACATGGGTGCCTGATTATGTGACTGTATGCAAACAATCAGCAGACTGCAGGTCTGGATTTGGATTTGGAAAAAAAAAAACAACGTTAATCATTAGTGTGTGTCTTTACGAGAAACAAATCAAACATTTTTAAAGGGAAAATATTATGTGCTTCTCGGGAATACAGTTAAATTCCATACCATAATAAAGTAACTATGTCACCTTCAGTTGTTATTAATATGATGTTTATATGTACAAATCAAAAATAAATTTGACCACATTACAGCCGTTTCTAAATGCCTTCAAATTGGCCTCTGTCTCTTTAAGAACCTCCTCCCGCTTCCATCACGCCAATTTCTGCACATCATCACAACTTCATGCTGTTTACAACCTGCAGCGTCATAGCATATATTGTTGTAATAATAATAATAATAATAATAATAATAATAATAATAATAATAATAATAATAATAATAATAATAATACAACATTATACAATAGGCCTATTGGTTTTGGAAAATAGCAGCTCAGGATATGTGAACCTGAGAACGATCTCACTTTGGACTCAGAAAATATGTTTTCTGAAGAACCGGAGCGAGTAGAGAGGCAATGGTTCAGAGGGTACAATATCTCCCAGTCATCCTCACAGACACATGTCAATGTTGAGATATTTATTACTAAAATGTAGTGTAAGTTGACTAAAGAACACAGACTRTAATATAAGTTACAAATGATAACTGTAGATCACAAATAGACTAAACAACCGAACAGAACAGCATGAGTTGTTTTTCAGCTTGCCTGGGCAGATGACAACAGTGTTTGTGTCCTTTTGAGTGTTGGAATTGCATCGTCTTTTAGTGATAATCTTATTAGTCCACTGTTAAATTCTCTTTTGTTCAGAAAGCCATCATCCATAAAGTGACTCACACAAATATATAAATTATTTTTTTCCGTCGGAGTGTTACTATGAAAAATGAAGTCAAACCATTTTTTWAAGAACCGTGTCATCCTTGGCATCTGAAAATCCATCAGATGCGTGGTTTTACCAGTTGTTTGCTAGTTGTTGCTGCTGAYAGCCAGCAGGAATCAATGGGGAGGCATACTCTGTGATGAGGAAGCTCAGCTTGGAGACACAGCCCAGAGGAGGAGCTGATCCTAAAAGGTGGTTCAAGTCCCAACCAGTCGTTTTTGCTCTCCTGCCTGGCTGCCTCAGGATATCATAGGATTTCTCAAACATGCAAGAATGAGTCAAAGCAAGACTGGACATGTTTTTGATAAGAGGATAATATTATAACATGATATAAAGCTTTAAAAAGTTGCTTTTACATGATGTTGCCCCTTTAAAATTCTCACAATTGCAAAATTCATTTTTGTTATTTACTTTTAAAATATATAATATTAAAATGGCGACACTTATGAAAAGACAGAAACAAAGTGTGTGTGCGTGCGTGTGTGTGTGTGTGTGTGTGTGTGTGTGTGTGTGTGTGTGTG
>NW_013952429.1:3272433-3274015 GCF_001266775.1 Austrofundulus limnaeus | reverse complement strand
AAGTAAATTTACTTAGTTCATATACACCTCTGGTGTTTATAACTGTGTCTTTGAAGCTATCACTTTGTTTTTCTAAGTTTCCTAATAAATTCAAAGTCACGTCACAACGGGAGACGGGTTATTTTGCCGAGGGGCTGATGTGTCCTTTAGTTAACTGCGAGCACAGCTTGTTGTAATAATGCTGCTTCATGGTCACTGTGTTTTTCTGTCATTTAATGAGACAATTAACTAAGCTAATTAACGCTTTAATTTGTGCACTAAAAGGCAATTACTTTGATTATATAACAGGAGAAAGATTGCATAAACAGTAAACATCTTACAACGTCTTGTGCTGCCTCCATACTGGATCATTTTAATGTAAAATAAAGTCATCCAGAACATGAACGGTTCACAACAGATCTGAGCATATTTCATGTTGAGGTATACAGAGGCAGGAAACTCAGAAGTGAAGCTGATTGATCATCAGGACAACAGCTGATCCGGTCCACAGAGTCCAGAACAGGCTGATGCAGAAAACAAGGCAGAGCAGCTCTGAGCAGATTACTCTGAGGCTCTGTCTCTTCTCTAACGTCCAGCTCCAGACTTATTATTTTAAATGTTTGAGCTGTTTTTTCTAGTAGTCACATGAATAATTTAGTTCATTTAAGAGAGTGATAATGTTTTGATAGCTGCTTTGAGTTTTAAGAGCTATCCACGTAAGATACTGACACTGCTGACGGCAAAACATTTGGAAGCTTTAATGTACAAACCAAACAAATACATCTGACTTTTTATTGATGCGTAGATTTAAGAAGAAATCTGTAACATTTAAACAGATTGTTTTAAGTTTCATTTAGTAATGAGAGATTAGTGACATCGCTCAGGATCTGAGAGCTGATGGATAAAGACGAGGACTCTGAGGTTCAGGTGAAGACAGGATGTGAAGACATCTCAACTTTTAGTCCCCTTTTTTGGGTTGACTGAGAGAAGAAACACCCTATGAAAGAAAAACATTGATTTTAAAAACATAAGCCTAAAATCCAAAAGATAAAATGACTAATTTTAGATTTTAGGTTTGTTTCAGTGATCAGACATGGGAAGAKATGTTGTTAAATTCATGTTTTTATTGTTTTGTACCACTATTTGTCCATGATCCATGAATATATCCTCACAAAACTGTTTGGAAGTGATCACTAAACATACATCTACCCCTTTCAAGATGGCTGCCACAAGCAGCAAACACAGAAATGGTCAATAAAACAAATAAAAATAAAAGCTAGAGGCTGAATGTGACAGATCTGAGTGACAGTATTACCTGGTGACAGGATGAATGTCACTTAATGGGGTCTCTGATCGGCACTGAGAGCGTCTCCTTCTTGCCCGGGTCTTTGGGAAATCTTAAAAACGGGAGAAGATTAGATTTCACTAAATATTTAAATGTCCTCTGGTCCAATCTAAACATCAGAACTTGAGCTTCATCATACTTCAAAAATAAATTATCTCTTCTTTTTCCATTAAACTTTATTTTCTTAATGTCAAAATAAGTATCATCTACCTAAATTCAGGGTTTTGATTGTTTTTTTACTTTCCACCATATATAATT
>NW_013952429.1:3264533-3272423 GCF_001266775.1 Austrofundulus limnaeus | reverse complement strand
TAAATGTATTTTTTTAAATAAAAGCATTATCATAAATTTGCAAAATCTTTCCTTTTGCATTCATTGTTTTTCTGCTTAAAATAGCCTCCAGATCAAAAGGTTCACTGAGTCCAACTGAAGTGGAAAAAAACCCAAAACATTTCACAGAAACGAGAKGTTTTTTTCAGCACACAGTCATCTTAGATTCAATTCAAGCTCCAAACTGGGGTGTTTTTCAGGCTCCACAATTACTTTGTTGCTCCAGAGGTGCCCCGGCGTAACGAGCTAAAGATCTGAGGTCGGACTCTGCCTGGGGGGACGATGGAGGCTGCGTGTGTGCTCCATGTTTCAAGGCAGGATGGACTCTTGGAAAATGACTCRTGTGGTTATCTCATCATGCTCCGAGAGAAACACAGAGGTCCAGTTAWGGCGCCGCACCTTGTTACAGACGGCAGAGAGAATCTGCTCACATCTCAAACAACAACTGGAAAACAAGAGCCACTCGAGACACTTTAAAGTTAAACCACATCTCTGCCTTTTTTTTTTAAAGGAGCTGAGGAATTGTTTTATGATTTATTAATAGTTTAATTGTAGATAATTGTTGTTTAATGAGGGCATTGCTGGTCGTTTAAATGAATAAAATTTTTAGTTTTGAGACTAATTTATGAATTCAAAGCTTGGTTTAACAAAAAAAAAGGCTTTAAAGCTGCAAGATGTGATTCTCATTAARACCATGTAGGTCAACAGTAGATTTAAATCTGATCCCATTAGAAAAAATAATCACTGCAAACAAATAAAACTACAACAGGAACTCACGTTTTGCCTCGGCCGAAGARATATCGACGCAGTACAAAAGCCAGGGAGGAGAGAACCATAATGGTGGTGCACATGGTTCCCAGAAGCCCCCCCACCACCCCCTCAGTCAGCCTGCTTACATCCTGCAACCAGCCCTGACTGCACAGAGGACCTGTATGAATTCTGTCCAACTGGATCAGGAACACAGAGGGATTAGTCAGTCCCAGATTATAGCAGATGAAATGCTGCTTTGCAAAAGACACCTACGATGATGTGCACGCTCCAGAGTTTTGCAGCCTAATCTCCTCTGAAGGAATAATCAGGCCGTTCTTCTGAACACATCAGATGTGCTTCTGTTGCTCTGACATCTTCACCCACTTCCCCATTTTTCTTTACTTTGGAGTCAATTTCATCCCAATTCAACATGGCTGCCACGGCTAATCGACATCAGCGAACACAAAATGGTTATAATTCAGATATTTACTCATAATTTAGTGATGATAGATAAGAGTCTCTACTAACTTTGAGCACTGACAAGTGTCAAGAGAACCTTGTTTTAAWCTTTGGCAAGTGAGCCAAATCGTAATAATGGATTAAAAAGCCGGAAGTACTGAAGTCTACCCACGGATTGGGACTGTATATATGCAGTTTATATTGTCATGAGTTCAACATACTGAAGCTGCTATTGCATTCTGTGATTGTTCCTGATTAGATAAGCCTGATCTAAAGCCACCTACATAAATGCATCTCATTACCTTAAAGCACCTACCTCTCTGCTYCACATACAAGAAAACATGAAAAAAAAATTAAGTTCGATCATAATCCTGTAAAAACTCCAGAAGTATATAAAGTATCTAACCAGTGTTCCACTAAACTTCAGTGGAACCAGTTAACTGGGTTAASTAAATTCAACTCTTCCTTCCTGATTAGTTGATGAGTGTAACTAGGTGTTAAATTTTAAAGTAAAGAAGTAAGAGTGTCATTTTTATGTTTTGAATATAACAAAATATAATTTACGATAAAAAAAAACATGGTAAAATGACAAATCCTCAAAAAATTCCTTTAGAACTGCAACAAAGTGAATGTAATTAGTTACTAAACCCCGCTGAAAAAATCATATTCATTATGCTGCTGCTGTTCCTGTGTGATAATTAAAATTGATCCATCAGAGGTGGCTTAATGTCGTGTCAGTGCGTGTTTACAATTAAAACTATCTCTGCAAGAAAGCATCAACGATCGCATCGATTTGAATTCAGTCTTTGTTTCAGTCTCKTTCATCAGAACAAATTAACATCTGACCTTCTGCACAAAGTTCTTGTTAGGTTTCAGATTTTAAAAAAWTCTGAATTTAAGAGACGTATACCTCTCAACATTAGAGCGTGTTAAATTCATTCATTAGGGTTAATATTAAYCTAATTGTGTCTTACTTGTAGGATCAGGTCAACTTGCTTTTTTGTTATTCTTAAACATGAAAGTGCTTGATGAGCATATCCCTCAAAAACAAAAAAGTCAAAGAAAACATCTTTGTATTTAAGAAGTGTAGAATAATGCACAATTTTACCCATTTTGTCACATAACAGGCATATTTTCTCTTRAACTTGGCTCAACCAAAGTGAAACAGGAAGTGACATCGGAAATTACATCAAAGGAACTCTGGTCTTTGTTTATTGAAACAATAACATTTGAACTCTGACTCTTCATCTCTCTGATAGAGACTCAAAATAATCTAAAGAATCATTAGATTTTTCTCTACAGTCTGTGTTTGTTATTTTAGCAATGATCTGTTTACTTGCAAACATCCCCCTTTGACATCACTTCCTGTTACTTCACACGCAAATATCTCAACAACTGTTCATCTCAAGCTGTGTGAATTTTCTTTCAATACGTTATTAATGTTTTATTGTTAAAAATGCATTCACATTCATTGCAAAAATTAGATGTGACAGGCACTTTAAGGAGCAGGGAAACAGTTTTTGCTTTTGCAACATTAACGCTGTTAAATCACTGAAGAGCTCACACAACATCTGGTGATGTTGTTTTTTGTGTCCAACAAGGTGAGCGTGACAGAAGTGATGCTGAAGATCTGYACCTTAACAAACCATTTCAATTAGTGGACAGAGAAAATGCCTCTCCAGCTCAGGAGAGCATTGAAGAATTCTGTTAGACTTAAGATATTGCCTTTTTCTTTTACTTTTGGGTCAACATAACACAGACCTTTAACCGGAAATTGATGCTAAGAGTCTTGTGGCGGACTGCTTAAGCACTTTGCATTTAATAGATGCCATATTTTAGATGCAGAGGAAGCAATAATCTGCAGCTTGTTTATATTCAGTTGTTAAATTTCAGATTTCACTGTGAAAGACAACAAACACCCCGGCAGCGACAAACGCACACCTCCATCCATCTTCTGACACTGAGGTTGTATTTCTTCCAGGCAGCAGGACGTGGAGATGGTCTGTTCCGGGTGTCTCTGCTCTGCTGCACGCTCGACACACAGATACAAGCCCACACGAGTGGCTGTGGGGAATGTCAAGTTGCAGCAATGTGTCCGCGCATCTCATCTGCAGCTTTGAGACAAGCTCATGACTCCTAATTGGAAAATTCTCCAGGCCTCCTCCTAAAACTTTACGCAGACAGAGCGCTGCGGTGTTGGGCGCAAGTCAAATCGTTTTTTGTGTTAATCCACACGTTTCCTGGCAAATTCTRTTAGACATTTATTTTCAACACTTTCTTACAATGTAAAACAATTTTCAGCTTCACATTCGTTAAACACATGGGGGGAGGGTGTGTGTGTGTGTGTGTTTCCAGCTGGCTTACAGTTGAACCGCTGACCGGCGACATCATGGAGCTACAGTGGGAGGATTTCTGGCCATGTGGCATGGCTATCAGGTCACATATGCAGAATACGAATGAGGGAGTCACAGAGAGCCGCTTCACCGATTCAACATCAGTGTGTGGTTCTGTGGAGAGGTTATGAACAAACAATGTCTTACCTGTTGTGGATAGCTCTTTGAACAACTTCAATTTGGAGGAAGTGTTTAATTAAAATCAGATTGAGCTAAAGGCTGGCCCCTAAAACAACTCAAACCTCGTGATTACATCATCAGTTTGGCATTAATTATATGGACATTTTATGGTTATTTGCAAAACTATTGGTGTAGTTTGGGCAGTGGCGGATCTAGGAATTTTCTGAGTAAGAGGCCATCAAGGGGCCACAATATTCATAGAGGGGCCAAGTATTTGTTCAACATCTTTGCACATAAATCTTTGGTTTGTTAAGGTGTAATAATTTCACTGGTCACATGTTCCAACAATTGTAACATAATGTAATGTTATTTAAAAAGCTTAAATTCTCTTTATAAATTTGACATGCATTTTACTGTACATGGATAAAATATCCTCAAGGTATGTAAGAAAATGAAGCCATTGTTTGCCAGTTGAAATATATTTTCTGCAATATTGTTCAAATMTTTTACAGAAGAAAAGAAGACTTCTGTAAGACTGATCCATTCAGGACTTTAGTGTTTGACTCATTAGTGCCTCTAGCGTTTGGGCATGGAACCGCACTCACCATCATTGCTCTCAAAGGACAGGGGCACTCAGGGGCCAATAAGATTTCAGCAGGGACCAATGCCCCTGTAGCCCCGCCTCTAGAACTACCCCTTAGTTTGGGGCATTTTGGCAGATATCTAACATTTTCTGGGGTTTAATWATGCTTTAAGACATTATCAGTCCACTTTGATGTTGTGGGTCCTTCAATTTTCAGGTGTCAGAATTTCTTTTTTTTTTCCCTCTGAACAGACGTTTATTATCCACCTCCTTCACGATACAGCATTTTCACTCAAAATAAACGGTGCCAAAACACCAATATGTCCAGTTATAAGTGGTGATGCAGAGTGGATTATTATCCTCTGCACAGTTTTTTAACTATACAGTCATTTTTTGTATTATTTTCCACAACTAACAACTAAATTCAAGGTAAAAAAAATTCTCAAAATAAGCRTCGTATCTGAAATGATCAGGATCAGACTGGTTTAACTGAGCTGATAATTTACAGAAGAACCAAACATCTTAAAGAACAAGTGAGTTAAAACCTGTAATGCTGTAACTGCTAAAACACATGRCCACAGGACTTTCAATTTTTTTCTTTTTTGGAACATCACTTTTCACATCAGCACTATGGTATCTCAGCACGGTTTCACTGCTGCTCCTTTGTCTTGCTTTCGTATTGCGTAAAAAAATACAAACAACCGCATGGATCAAACTGAATGTTCACCGACATCTATTGAAATAAAGCGAGAGAACAAAGTAAAGGATTCAAGTCAGTCAGTGGGATTGGCACCAAGAGAGTAATGAGGCATGGATCTCCCTTGTGGTGACACCAGAATCCCCATCTAATCCCAGCACACATGCTAATCCAGCATACAAATTATGGCAAAATACAATACAATGCAATACTGTACAGATTATGCTTCAATACTGATGAAAACCCGTCTGGTTAGTTCTAATGCTGCTTGTCTAATAAAAATTTGTTGCCTTTTTTTTTTTACAGCTATATCATTAATTTAATTTAGGTGTTTAACATTAAACAATAAGGCAGTTTATGGTATTGTACATAAGTCACTCTTCAGAGTAAAGAGAGAACCTCCATGTTTGGGTAACCTCCAGCCTCCTCGCTGTTTAAATGAAATGATGAAACACAGCCGCAGCGAGCTTCCTGGGTGTAAACAGGTCCGGTGTTGTTCTGCTGCTGCTACAGCGATCCTCAACGTGAGAGAATTAGTCCGAGCGGCAAAGTGGATCAAACAACCCCCCCCCCACCAAAAAAATAAAACAACATATCAAAACATCATCAACAAGGAGGAAATCACAACTGTACATTAAAAGGTAAAATCTAGAACCTTGACGGAGGTTTTCTTTTCATTCACCCCCTGCCTTTTTTCTTTGTGTTCCCTTAAAGTCCAAAGGTCCGAACTGTAGAGAAGAAAGGGCGTCACCGGGGCGGCCCAAAAGCAAATCTGCAGCAAACGGGAAACAGCTGCTGTCGTAAACTGTTAGTTGCTATCTGCCTTCGAATCGAAGCAGTCCAAGTACTCCAGGACGAGGTCGTAGCAAAATCGACAGAATTTGTCAGAATTTCTGATTTAAATAAAATTTTCAACCCACCATCAAAGTTCCTGTGTAAATTAAGTTTGGTAGATTATTTCTTTGTAACGATGCTTCTTGGCAATAAATCTTATACTGGGCACCTGATTGGCAGCACCTGTGGGCACCAGAAGCTCAAAACAATAGTCAACAGCAAAATAAACTGTTTGGCAGAGAAGATTAGGCAAATTTTTCATGTGCACAACCCWCAGACTCAGCTCTACTGCTTGCCCACAAATGAATGTTCCTTACAAATGTGGCACCATTTAAAAGGGAAAAGCACAGACTTTCCAACAATATAAGATTTATTGCCAAGAAGCTTACTTTTTTGCTACTCTTCCAAATCAATCATGAACAGCCTGAAACACTCAGAGGTGATTTATAATCATTTGTGTCAGGTTATATTAAGAACATCTGATGTAGTAAATCACTATCTGCTGAAATAAACACCTGTGTGAGTCTGAATGTAATATATTTTAATAAATAAATTTACAACCAAGGATGAGCGACCTGTAATTATGTCTTTTGCTCAGTTTTTTTCCTGTGTTCTTGTTGTGTTTGTGTCTTCAGGTTCCTGTAAATAGTTGAGTTTATCCAGGTGTGTTTGTGCATCAGGCCCACAGGATGTGCTCGGCCCAGCTCTGTCTGCAAGCGACAGTAAAGTGGCGGCGAAGAAACGTGTCACCATGGTGACGGGTCTTGTCAACCGCGTTGCGCGTGATGGACGCGCTCGTGGGAGAGAGRCTATTTTCTGAACATCGCCACGTTGTTTACCTGCCTCACCTGTTCCCGTTATCGAAGTCAGGCAGCAGGAACGCTGCTTTTCTTCAGCGTGGCATCGATTCCCAGTGGGCGGGAAATCCATTTTTACCCACAAACACGTGAAAACCCCGAACGTGCAGCTTGCATGAAAGGACTTGATGAAAACTCTCTGCACTTGGGAAGCAGCTGAAACAAACTGTCCTCCATCACTTCATGAAAGAGTGTTTGGATAAATTAAAGCGTGTGGATTTCCTCCCTGCGTGAACCTCCCACTGGAGCCTCAGAAAGACTGGAGCTCGAGGCATCAAGCAGTGAGCAGGCAGCCATTAATCATTGATTAAGAACATTTACATCTTGTTCCTTTTAATTATTTCTTCTGGAATCAGTGGGGCCCTTAAATAGAGTGTGTAAGCTGAGTAGCAGCAGGTGGGAGGCGTGCTGAGCGGGGTTATCTGGGTCAAGTTCACTTTTAGATGAAGAGACACCATCTAAATACCAGTTTGTGGTTAAAAAACACAGTTTGTCCTCAAAGAGTCAAATTGTTTTAACAAAAAAAACACTTTAATTCTCTTCAGACTCTGCTGTTAAAGGAAAGCAGAGGACACCGTTGCAGCTCTCAGATTTCAGTCCCAGCTTCACATGCAGTCAGGAATGGATTTTGATTTGGTTTATCGGGCTCTGACTGGCTCGGAGCAAAAAAAAAATCACATTTCTCATCTGCTGTGATGTTATGAACTGTTCAACCTCCTGCGGTGAAGCCGCCGCATCTCAGACGCTCAGATTTAAAACTCATCTTTCTGCTGCTTTTCTAGTTTTTTCTTCTGTTTTTTCACAATCCTTCTTAGCTTGTGTGTGGAAAAAAATAGAGATTATGTAACATAAATGGCCAATCATAAACACTGAGAGCTTTTTTTTTATATAAGAAAACAAGATATAAACCGAGATGGGTAAAATAAATTATACAATCAAAACTGTTGTGTTAAATCAACCCAATCTGTAACCCAGAGAGCCAACCCTGGATAACTCAGCATGGTTGGTAGACCAATGCCTATGTTCCCCCTGGTAGACCAATCCCTGTGTTCCCCCTGGTAGACCATACGTTCCCCCTGGTACACCAATCCCTATGTTCCACTGTACCTATTCTCTAGTAGTTCCACCGAATGATCCCAACTCTATGTTAAATCAACCCAATCTGTAACCCAGAGAGCC
>NW_013952429.1:3262160-3264502 GCF_001266775.1 Austrofundulus limnaeus | reverse complement strand
CCCCCACAGTACACCCATGCCTGTGTCACCCAGCTCATGGGTTCCCCAGATTTTTATGTTCCCTCTGTCCCTCTGGTACTACAATCCTTATGTTCCCCAGTAACCATATCCTCTGGTACATACATTCCAACCAATTTTCCAGTCCCTATATTCCCACTRGGGCACCCATATGTTCCCTGATACCTATATTCCCTGGATCCCAGCGTTAGTCCTAATAAACCCATCCCCTGCATTTCATGGATCCCACTGTTTTCACCACTACACATATCCTTATGATCCCTGGTTCTAACGTTTCCCTGATCCCAATGTTCTCCTCACTACACCCATCCCTATGTTTCCTGGTACCGATGTTCCTCTAGATCCAAATTTCCTCCCCCTTACCCATWTCACCATGTTCCCCTGTTACTATGTCCCATGGATCCCATTGTTCTTACCTAAACATATCCTAATGATCTCTGGTACCTATGTTCCCTGGATCCCAGCGTTCGTCCTAATAAACCCATCCCCTATGTTTCATGGATCCCAATGTTCTCCCCATTACACCTATCCCTATGTTCCCTGGTTCCCAGCGTTCTTCCTAATGAACTCATCTCTATTTTTCCTGGTACCTATGCTCCATGGATCCCACTGTTCTCACCACTACACCTATCCCTTTGGTCCTCGGTTTCTGTATTCCCTGGATCCCAGTGTTCTCTCCAATAAACCCATCTGTACATTCCCCCCTGGGACACTAATTTACCCCAATACATTTTAATCTTCCCCTCAGACACTCATCCCTATGTTCTCTGGTATCTATGTTCCCAGGTCCTCAATGTTCTCCCTAATACACCTATCCCTTTGTTTTCAAATATAAAGCCTACCCTGTAAYTATTTTTTAAAACAATTTTTGAAGGGAGATCCAAACATTTTAACTCAGAGAGAACATTTGGACTCATACTTTAAGCACTATTAGACTTCAYAAGATTGCAGGAGATTGTGCAAAACATTCTTTTCAAGACTTGATCGTAGCGACTACTCCCTGATTTCTCAGGCATGAATGGCAGTGGACGATATGCATGACTTCATGCTTGGTATTTTTTATTTAAAATATGGTTTCATCCTTATTTTGTTATTTGCAACCCTGCTAGTGCTAAATTGTCACAGGAGGGGTGAAAAAAGAACAATAATACCAATTTTAGTAAGTCTAACTTTCATTACATTACATCTCATTTCATCATTTTGCTGATGTWTTTCTCCAGATTTATAAGTGAGAAAGCGTATTGAAGCTTCATCACAACAAAACAACTTATCCGACACAAGAAATTCTAAATATACTGAAGTCTGTCTGTACCGGTGAAGCAGGAAAGTAACATTAATACAGGTTAGCCATGATGTTGTGTTACAGCTGAAAGATGAGTCTTCTTCAGAACAGTTCCTCCTCATGACCTCATAATGGATTTTTGTCAGAGATGTGGAAAACATCACAGTACCACATATTGTGAAAATCTGTGTAGTTTATGCACAGTTAATGCAAATCTTTGGCAGTCAATCTAATAAAGTGGATATCCTGCAGGGTTTTGTGTTTTCCCAGCRTGTTTGCTACAGTGGAGGAATATAAAGTATCAGGATCACTCAGGCTGCTGAAGCTTCTTATATTGTCAGAGAAACTCTGTGATTTATCACCAACAACCTCTCCCAGAGGAAGTCTACAGGAAATTTAACTCATAACTCAGTGGCCACAATGACAAGATGTTTGGAGGAGTCAAAGTGATGTATTCAAACCTACATTAACCAACCATCAAGAATGGTGGTGGTAGAATCATTTTGTTTCTTTGTTTGAGGCAGCTCAGAMTGATGGATCCTGGCAAACAGAGGGAGCAGTTTTATCCACCACTAGGTGCAATGACAGAACCAGAGGGTGGCCATTGGTGGTCACCCCAGATTATACGTCTACTGCCCCAACGACCATCCCAATCATTAAAAAAAAGGAAACTATAAAGTTTTCTCAAGTGATCAGGATGGTTGGTTTACACACATACACACACAGTCAGCTATCTTTATGGGGACCTGGCATTGACTTCCATTAATTTCTACAGCCTAACCCTGRCCACMAACCCTAAAGCTTACCTCACAGGTAYGTAGCTGACCCTAAAACTAACCTAAACTCAATTCATACCCCTTAACCCCCAACCCACCAATGGTGTTTCCCCTCATGGGGACAAGATTCAGGTCGCCATAAGTAGCCTTAGGTCCTCACAAATAAGTGTGTATGCCCAAAAAACTGTCCCATGACGTAGGGAATACCCACCCACCCACCTGCACACACACACACACACACACACACACACACACACACACACACA
>NW_013952429.1:3258596-3260901 GCF_001266775.1 Austrofundulus limnaeus | reverse complement strand
GTTTATAATTGCTCAATACTAAAAGAATAAAAGAAATGATGGTTTTGTGTCATGTTAAAATATCTCATGAACCACTTGACGGATTTTAATRAAACACAGAAAAGGATGAACATCTATTGATGAATTTTTACAGTCAATATAATTCAAGGTTAGTTGGTAGAGCTGACGCCTCTAAGCATGAAGGTCGCCAGTGTTCTGACGGTCTGTGCTACCCATCAAACCGTCCTACATCGTGGCAATGCGCAGACTGATGTTACGTCATATGTTGCTTATTCAGCAGATTTTTTTTCAATATGTGCTACCTGTAGAAGTTTCTTTTTGTTACGTTAAGTTTTATTTAATTAAGATGCCGTTACTCAAACATATTAACATAAATGGCTGTTTTGCTGTTTGCAATTTTGTTACCATACTGTAAACAAGAAATTAGTCCCATTGTTTAGCGTCACTTATAAGTTTATGATGGGTGGCTTGTGGAAATATTTGTCAATGGTTTTAGTTTGATGTCTGTAATATCATTATTATACTATAAACAACAAATGACTCTTTGTTTAGCGTCAACCACATGTTAGCTTTTCATTTTAAAAGGTTTGGATATTCTGAAGGAAGTGATATTCTTGTGATTTTAGAAAGGTTTTTGTTGTGTAAATAAATTGTTCAAATGCTATGCTAATCATAACTCCTAAGCTTCCACTTCAGTAACACCGTCACTCAAAGAATTTTATCTGATGATGATATTTTTGTCAACATGATGATAGTTTTTGATGGGTAGCACTGACAGTAGACCTGTAGCTATCAAGCCACACTATGGTAGTAATATCTGAGGAGGTAGCACAGATTGACAGAACACCGGTTCAAATCCTGGCCCGGGGACCTTTCTGGGCAAAGTTAGCATGTTCTCCCCATGCATGTTTGGGTTATCTCCGGCTTCCTCCCACAGACCGAAAACATGACTGTTAGGTTAATTGATAACTGTAAATTGTCCCTAGGTGTGAGTGAGAGAGTGACTGTTTGTGTGTGTGGCCCTGTGATGTACTTGAGACCTGTCCAGGGTACCCTGAAAAGAAGAAGCGGGTATAGATAACAGATGGATGGATGGATAATTTAAGGTTAGCATCATAAGCAAACACAAAATTGGTGATGACTCAGCCAACTTTACACGTTGATCCTCAAACCGTTCTCCGAGCGTAACAAATCTTGCAATACTGAATAAATCCCATTTTGACTCCTTATCATAATACGAACTTAGTTAAACTCTCTGACATAGAAGGTGTTGTGATGTGCATTCATTCACAGAATTCTAGGCTATTATTCTTTTTWAAAAAAAGAGAAGCAGAGACACATTTACAAGCATAGTTTATTGGTGAAATCTGTGCAAACATGCTGGATACACTAACAAAGCCACTGCACTCGCTCCCACCGACAGCACCATTCACAAAGATGTGTGCAAACAAAACTCAAACACAGTTACTGTTTCTCAGACATGTATTTAGAAAAATATAAAGCCCTCACTTCTTCAACAGGCAGACAGGAACATTGCACAAAAAAAAAACCCAAAAAAACAAAACAAAAATCACCCAGTTCTACACGTGCTCTGATGCCTTTCAGCGTTCGGAGATGTTGTGAGGAGTTCAGCAGGAGTTTAGAGGAGCACTCTGCTGCGTGAGCAGAGTTAGCATGTGTTRGCATTCAGCCGTTCTGAACCGCGAGCTGTTTAAGGTCGAACCTCGTGTCAGGAAGTCTGGCAGAGGATCTGGTAAATGTTTTGAGAGCGACAGCAGCTTTCTGCCGCCTCCAGAGCTGTTTGAGCTGAAGTGGAAACAGTTTACTCTGAGGTTTATTTGACTGCTGGCTGTATTTTTATCCACTCGTGTGACTCATCTCTGCGTGCCGTCCTGCACAAACCTAAAATTCAGCACGAAAATAACCTCATTTAGGTTTCAGTTACACATCAGCGGATCTGTGCAAATGTTAACATCTAGACAGGTCGTGTTGTCAACTGCAGTTTAAAGTTTTTATCAGACAACAAGCTGTGTAACAGCTGCACTGGTCCACAGCTTTTAAGATTGCATCTTTTTTTATTGTTTTTAGAGATAATTGATCATTTTAAACAAAATGCACCAGAATACAGCAGGTAAAATAAGTATTGAACACGTCACCATTTTTCTCAGTAAACATATTACTAGAGGTGCTAATGACATGAAATTTCCACCAGTTGTCGGTAACAACCCAAGTGATCCATACATACAAAGAAATCAAACCATAAATGTCCAGAAATGAAGTTATTTGTAATAACGTGGAATGGCAC
>NW_013952429.1:3243864-3252786 GCF_001266775.1 Austrofundulus limnaeus | reverse complement strand
GAAAGAAAGAAAGAAAGAAAGAAAGAAAGAAAGAAAGAAAGAAAGAAAGAAAGAAAGAAAGAAAGAAAGAAAGAAAGAAAGAAAGAAAAGAAAAGTGGCGATCCCTCTACTGGTCAGACAATTTGATCTTCCAGAATCTGAAGCTTTTCTTTGTTGCAAATTTTTAATTTCCTCTAGCTATTCAAGATTAAATAAAGTGATTATGACCTCCATAATTTCTATTTATCTGTGAGGTGTTCTTGATCTTACTGAATGCAATTTTACAGTCAGAGAAATGGTTTAACATAAAAGCGATGTGAAGCCATGAAGGTTTAACTTGTTYTAGACAAACTGGGATTCCTTCTGAGAATCTGTTGGCTTCATTTTGCTATCTACTGCAGGTGAGACGCTTTYAACTCAAAGGTCCTACACAGAAGCCGCACCTCAAAGGAACTAAACCAACACTTTAGCTCATGTTCTGTACATTAAATATATAAACTCAGTACAAACAGCAAGGACATTTGTGTTTWTTTCTTTATTGTATCAATGCTTCTTGATAATGAATCTCTATTAAGTTCCCTTTTAAATAGTGCCACATTTGTAAGGAACATGCATTTGTAGGATGAGCAAACTGCTTTTTTTTGCTGTCTCTATTGACTCTTTTTTTTGATAGGATGTATTGCCAAGAAGCATTGTAGCAAAAAATATATAATCTGCCAAGCTAAAATGTTATCACTTTTTGTGCTGTTTACAATCATTGTAATGAAGCAACAARTTGAAGCTTGAATAAAATTGATATTTTTGTTCAGTTTCATGCATGTTTGACACACATGAACAGAAATCAGTGTTTCTGTGTTGCATGCAGTAAAATGTGCACTCTTCATCACTGTTACATGTGTTTTCTATATGATTTATTAAAGAAAGAYCACTTCAAACAGCTGTGAGCAGGAGTCTATAGTCGACAAAGTGTTTAGAGAGGAGAATTCCCTAATAAAACAAATAATGTTGCATTTGGCCTCCTAACAATCTGCAGCTTCCTTAATACATTTAATTGCATGTCAGCTGGACTGACTCATGCTTAAACATTTTTTATATTTTTACTTCTTTCTCTGACTTAACACAGGTTCCCGTAATAAAACAACTAGTTACTGCACAATAATAATTTCACTGTCTCAGAAAAGTGAACATGTAGTTTATGCAGTTTTGCTTTTTAACATTTAAAATAACCACAAAAAAAAGAAAGAAATTAGGACCCTCATTAGCTCACCTTTGAAATCAGTGCTGGAAAAAAACACTTAAGAATTTTATGTTTGCAACTATTTTCATTGTAAAAAGGCTAAATTAAAAAGCTTAGCGTGATTGACGGTGGAGCTGAAGGTGGGTTGGTCATCAGCTGAAAACCTTTGGAGTTGTTTGCTTTAGTTTCTCGACGGCTCTTTAAAATCAAGAAGAACTCGATCGTGCGTGAAGTGAAGATTTGCACGCTTCTATCAGCAACAGAAACCTCAGAGAAAAGAGTGGTATTGTCAGCATTAGAAAGAACAGCCTCTTGTTGCTAAAACACTTATCAAAACACCACGTACAAAAGCTAAAACGAGGAAGCTGACGTCTAGCTACGACATTTGGTGTCCAACTGATCCGCAGACCGAAGTWATGCGTTAATTAGATGCATCCGACCAAAACATCGATCTACTTCCTCTCTGTATTCATAACTTCTCCACCTTTTTTTCTTTTCCTTCACACTGCTGAGCTGGAGACCTGGAGCCAGCCCACCTCTGTGTAGGCCCCCGTCACGTGCCAGTACAGCGCCCCCATYAGTTTGGTCCACACCACCTGCACCTCAGCCGTGAAGCATTCTGGGAAATCTTCAGACAGAACCTCCAGAATCACGCCGCACAGGATCTGGGGAGCAGGAGGAGGAGGTAGCTTCTTCGATGCATTCGAAAAGATCATAATAAAAAGCAAACGTGCAGCTAATTGTTCTTACCTTGAAGTAAATGGGTTCCACTTTGTGTTTGAGAGCGTGGGCCTTCCCCACCAGGGCCAGCACCGATGACACCTTCTCCGGGTCGTTGAGGTTCTCCACCACGGTGTTGATGGCGTTCATCACCCTGCAGGCGTGCTGTCGGAGCTGGCTGCTTTGCTCCATCTCCTCGAGATCTTCCATTTCTCGAAACTGGCTGAAATACTGCTTAGCGGAGGGGAAGTTCACAAAGAACCTTTAAAAAAAGGTAAGGTAAAAAAAATGCATTACATTCAATTGTCCTCTTTCCACCAAACCCTCTAAATATTACGATAACCTTTAATTTAAAGTCAAAAAGAAAAAAAGAAGTAGGTCCTCTGGATGGGTTCTAATTTAGTGAAACTTTTCGTCTCTCCTCCAAGAGACTTCTTCAGTCTGATGAGTTTCAGGTGAACTCAGCCTTATAAGCACTGCCTCCACATGGTGGACAAACAGGTTAGTCACATGCAAAAGAGGGCCATTGCCTTTTGTTATGTGTATGTAGTGTAATTTAAAGCATTTCAAACTGTAAAATAAAAGGCTGAGATTAATTGCAAAATCCTTGCAGTATTTGAAAAATAACTACTAAAAACCTAAAAGATGATTATGTTAGATTAGATTAGATTAGATTAGATTAGATTAGATTAGATTAGATTAGATTAGACCTTTATTGACATTGTACAGAGAACAATAACATTACAGTTCAGATCACCCATTCAGAAGAAGATAGAACACACTGTAAAAAATGAAATATTGGATTTACTTAACCATGTTATGTTACCTGGTTCCASTTAACTGAGTTGAGTAAATTCAAAACAATATACCAGTTTTTTTAAGCCAAAGAACATGAGTATGTTGCTTTGAATTTACTCAACTCAGTTAAGTGGAACCAGGTAACATGACATGGTTAAGTAAATCCAACATTTCAGTTTTAGAGTGCATAACAAACATAGAGCGTTGCAGTTATTGGTAAAATGAATGATTTGTAGTATTTAACAGAAATAAGATATGAAGGATACCTGGTATTGTTTTTATTAATTTTTATTTAGATTGTTCAAGCTTGAGTTTGTTTGTTGACGTTGGGTTTTTTTTTTAAATAAAGGGCAAATAAGATAAGATTTATTTTCTTCACTCAGAACCCTTGTCCATGCAGAGCATGATTTACTTTTTTTTTACTGTAGCCTATATACATTTTTTTCTTTTCATAAATTTTTTTTTTCTGTACAGGCATCTCAAATCATGTATCAATATTTCATCTGCTCAGTAATAAGTTATAACTTTCCAACATGTGATGCAACAGGAACAGGGCAGTTTTATTGTTTATTCTGTATTATGTATTTAATCTCCAAATTAAAAGTGGTTACTTCAATCAAAATAACTTTCATAAAGTTTTGAGACGGAGAACCTGCAGGGTTTTTTTTTTCAGAATGTGGGATGAATCTCAGGAACGTCTGGTACCTTAATAAAAAAAAACTAAATTGTTGCAACGTTCATCTTTCCTGCTCGAGGACGTGACAGACAGTGATGGCTGTTTTGGTCAAACCTTGTAAATGACATTATGCTCAAGCTTGTGTGAGAATTATTATTTTTTAACTTGTCATACTGTCAGTACTCAGCACCAACCATGTCAAACTTTAGTTATAAAAGCTGTTAAAGTTTTAACCACTTCTGTGTTAGCTAAGCTTAATTAGTTTTGATAGCCATTTTAACTGGAGTGCACTCAGTTGTAGATGCATAAATAGTCTTTTTTTATATCTTTAAAATATGTCCTCTGGTTGCTAACTGCAGTAGMCGACACAAACACATGAATGATGCAAACTCCAAAATGCTTTAACAAAAAACAAACAAATGCAACAGAAAAACACTTCAATTACAAAAAAACAGACAGAAACAAAAATCAAGAAGGCAAAGTAAAAGTGCCACAAATATCAAAATCAACTGTGAGTAAGAAAACGCTAAAACTCCACACCACAAAACAGATGCTCTTCTACTTTGTGGCGTGGATTGTTTAGCATTTTCTTACTTGCATCAGAGCAGAACTCAACCAGACCTGTGTAAAGACAACGAGATGCAAACTACTCTAAAAATGAGAACTTGCGTCATTTTAACATGAAAATATTGAATGTGTAACATCTTCAAACTGACATTATCCAGGCGGAAGAAAAGGTAGTTCCCACAAAYAGTGATTTAGACAAGATTTTAATAGTTTAGTTACTTTCCACTGTGTTCCTGTTAATGATGACCTGAAATGACTCAAGTGTCAAAGTAACGATACTTTGATTTTAGAGTTGATTTTAAATATAAACTTTTGATATTTCAGTGTCTTATTTTCTTTACATGAGGTTTGGTCCCATGTACAGCCCCTGGCAAAAAGTATGGAATCACCAGACTTGGATGAGCTTGATTCAGACATTTCATTCTGTAAAACAAACTCAGATCAAAAACATGATACGATAATAAAGTCATTCCAAAGTGCAACTTGTTGGCTTTCATGAAAACTCAAAGAAATGAAGAGAAAAGACAAAAACCTAATTCTAATAAAAGAAACTCTAAAGTAAACATCAGAGTTTAACCTGAGCCACTGACTTTTGTGTCGGTCTCAGCAGAACAGGAACTGCAGGAGAGTTTAAACAGTTTCAGTGGCGCTCTTGTGTCGTGACAGATTGTGGAGCCAAGCTAGAAGCCCCCCAGGCAGGCTGAGGCTTCATAAAACRGAGCATGACAGAGGATCAGAGGCTGCAGATGTACTGTAGCCCRACCGCTGAGGGCCAAACTCCAACAGGAAAACATCTGTACCACCGACTCCATTTCACAGACAGGATTTAAAGTGGGTCAGAGGAGAACCATCTGCTCCAGGTCTGTTTGTGAGTCTCCAAGAGGTGAAGATAACCACTTCACTTTGCATCGCCGCAGTCTTTCGCTCCTTCAGATAAGCTAGTGGCAATTTTAGTGATGATTCAACATTCACTCATCTTCTTCTCGCTCACTTGGTGCAGAATCAGACAGCTGTGGTGAATGCTGGAAAAGTCCAAATCAAAAATCTTTGTAGGTCGAGTTCCACTGAAACAAATTAACCTAACAGGGTGGTTCAAATGCAGAATAAAAAACACTGGTTAAACATAATTCAGGCTTGAAAGGGGTTGTAAATATTACAGTTTTGCAACAAATGCTTACATTTTATTTGGGTTTTTCCAGATTTTGTTGTACTAAAAGCACATTTCCATATRAAAAATGTCTTGAAATCTTGAAAATGTTGGAAAAGTGAGTCRACAGTTTTGCTCTCCACATCATAATGCAACATTTAAAGATTTCTGTTTCATTTTAGAACTTTGTTTTGAGCCTCAGAATCAGTTTTATTACCATTGTCAATGAACGGGATTCACAGACTATAGGAATTTGCTTTGGTGTAAAGGTGCAATAAGTATAAAATGTAAAAGAAAAAAAGAAAATACAAAGGATAAAGGAAAAATAGAATAAAATATATTAAACATCTGTACACTCCCGAACCTGTTTCTGACCTTGTTAAAATGCTGTTTAAGTTATGATGCAAGGCTCAAGCTGTAAGGAGGACTTGTTTAAATTTACCTGTTTGATGAAGAAGTCAGGACACAGATCTTAGAACACAAACAAAGCTAAAAGCTTGGAGCTAAAARTAAACAAAACCAAAAGATAACTGTGTTCTCCTTTCACTGGAGAAAGTTATTCAAAWCCTGCCACAACATTTCCACAAAAATCCAAGCAATTAATTGTTACGGTTCAATCAATCTCCTTTAACTAACAGCATGAATAGTTTGCTGTGAGAACATGTCTTCTCGGGCTGCWGTCTGACATTACGCCGTGTTTTGGGACGTTGCCAACCTGTTTGGTGCTCACACGCACAGCACTAGAAATGCATAAAAATTAGACGCCACTTTGAGCACACCTGCATCCAATTACACTCTGAGAGTCTGATCAATCTTAACTATGGAGTCTCATCAGCGCTTCTGCACTTTAAACGCCTCTGCTGGGAACTTCCTGAGAAGCCGATGGTTGCCGAGCCAAATTACACTCTTGACTGACAGGAAAAAAGAAGATGTAAGTTACCGCGCTGCTCTTTTAGAGAAGAAGAGGGAAACATTGATTTAGACTTTCGGCGTGCAGAGCAGTTAAAAACTTCAAATTATCTTTTGTGAAGTGAGTGACATTTAATGGGAATGTAAAAAATAGAAAAGACTGACTTTGCAACTTCCTGCATTGTGCACCTGCTGAAAAGCTTTTCTTTTCTCAGACATTTATGTTTTGTCTGTTCTTGTTCTTAAGATTTAGACATTTAAATATCAGTTTTGTTAGATATTTAAAACATCTGTTAATTCATTTTAATACACATTCTCCTCACCCCCACTTTGTCAAAACACACAAATCAGTTTATGTTGCTTAAGTGAACAAATCCCTCAACAGCAAAGTAAATATTTCAGCWCATCTAGTCGAGCATCTTTAATCACTTAAACTAAATTAATTAATGATTGCTAAAGTTTTAGTTCATCCATCTATCAGTCTTTTTCTATTTCCATCACATGTCAATGTAAATATAAATATTAATGTTTCATTATTTCATCAATTTAGCTTAGCATCTCTAGGATATTTTGTGTATGCAGTCCATTGTCATCACTATAAATGTTAAGCTAAGTCAAAAACTGTTTTTCAAAGCACCACCCTGGACTCAGTAATAATACTTTTGTAAGATCTGTTTTCTTATTTTGTAATGCAAAAAAAAAAACATTAAGCCTCTTTAATGGAACCACAAAGAAAAACCCCTGATAATGACATAATTGTTTCAAAATAAACCCATATATTACACAAGTCAAACTCAAGGTTCACAAACCAAATGTGGTCCACTGCAGCACTTTTTATGGCCCGTGAGTGCTTCAAAGATGCATTAATGTCTTCAAAAAGGTGTATTCAGCTTTGAAGTCAGCATTGATCATAAACTACATCCCCCATAAGGCATATTGATTATTGTACCTACAAAATGACGGCATCAGGGTTCAAAAATTGCCAGAAGCTGGCAAAAATAGCCATGAAAAATTTCCATGTCGCTGCATTTTTACCAGCTACTTTTGCTGCWGCCAAGTTTTACTCRGAAGTGGGAATTWCCCACTTATAACTGGAACACACTCCCTCCAGTGAGAATTCCATGTCGGAAGGTGGGAGAGTTCAGAATTCAAGATGGCGGTYACCCACCACACWCAATAGTGAATAAAACTTGTTTTTCTGTTTWATTTATTTCACATTTAGTCAGTCATACACGTAGCCCTTTTAGAATTTAAAGGAGGACGTGTTAAAATGCTGTTTCTGTGCAKGAAATACCACGTRGAGCTCAGTTWTTGTTTGTTAGCAATGAAATGAGGAGCATGACGTTTCAAGTCCTTTAAAGGCCACCATTAAGCCCATGTTCTGTCATACATAGTTTGATTTTTGAGGATTTACAATCAAGTACTTGTATACATAAACAAAGACTGATAATAATATTAATCTATCATAAATACAACAATTTAGCATAAGTGGTGTATCAAACATGCTTTGTTCCAACATGTAAAGTCAGTGGGAGTTTAGTTTCTCCCACAGATGAGAAGCTTTTCATTTTAATTAATGCCATCATCAAGTAATTTAGCTGTTCTGTCAGCTGCTCTTTGCACCACTGTGTTGCAGCTTGTGTCAGAGTTTATTTGGAACAGTGATCATTATGTTTTCACTCTGATCCTTTTACCGAGCTCCTGGTCACAATTTGTGCTGCAATAATTCCAAACCTAAGTAGCTCGTAACAACTTTTTTTTTCTCTCCAAAATCGTGACGGGAATCCAAAAGGCTGTTCTCACCACTGATCACTGTTCTGACATGGTGGGTGTTCAGGGGTGCTTTGTGTGATTGTTGTTGCACTTAGTTGTTGTTAACCACAGTTCATGATTTGGCTGCAAAGATGAGATCCTCTCTGGGCTGCTTCAGGTAAGTTATAACCACCAGCAGATTTCATAACTGAAGCGTGCGTCATGTTATCGCAGTAAAGTATGTGCAGATTGTGAGTGAGTGGTGTCGAATTGGAGCGCCATGCATGAAGAGTGCGTCGAACATCTCCCATTCTAAATTCTGCAGCCGCAGGTCAAACAGACCATCTGTCATCATCACACCGTCGAGCCACACTTCTGACTTACCCTTTCATGTATCGACGGTTACGCTTCTGTCACTGCCTCATTTTGGAGCCCAGACACAGAACAATGATGCAGTAAATTCAGCTCCCCCAATGGCATTTTGGTCCCTTCATAAATCATACCAAGATGGAAATAGAGCATCTCAGACCTAGCTCCGTGATGATTGTAAAATAACCTGTTTCGTGGTCAGTTTTTTTTTTCAGATATTKAGCTAAAGTTTGGTGTGGCGCAGCAGTAGTTAATCATCCCTAACTCATACTTTGTAGAGCCAGCAGATTGTGCATAAAAAAAGGAAAATGTATGACTTGTAAAGTAAAAGATTAGATTTTCTCTGTTAGTCTTCAAAGTTAATTGCTGTGCAGAAATTGGCATAATTGCATTAATGTTGCAAATAATTATTAGACAAGACCCTAATTGCCATCTTTAACTCATTGTGCAGATTTGTTTCTAATAAAAAAAAAATATTACTGCAGTGTATCCACCAATTTAAGTCTCTAGAATAGCTGATGTGCTTGGTTTGATATAATTAATTTGATGATGGGAGCAGCAAAACCAGATCGCTAAAGAAGAAAGATTTTTTTAATGTAAAGAGAAATGACGAGGAAGAGACGATAAAAAAGGAGAAGAAATTAAATAAACGAAGAAAGGATTAAAACTCCAACGTGGAAGAATGCTCCGAACCGCTGAAGCCTGTTGCTGTCATTCACAGATAAGAGCTCCACACACACACACACACACACACACACACACACACAC
>NW_013952429.1:3236384-3243854 GCF_001266775.1 Austrofundulus limnaeus | reverse complement strand
CACACACACACACACACACACACACACACACACACACACACACACACACACACACACACACACACACACACATGCACACGCGTGCTCTCTGGCCCTTCTATTCATTCACTCGGGGATTCTCATCAACCCAAACTGAAAATCCGTTTGCCTCGGTACGATCGGTCTCCTTGGTGACGACTCGCTGTCCATTTTATCGGAGCCTTTAGGGCTGATTTTTTGTCACACTGCAACAGTTTAACAGAAGAATTTCAAACGACTCAAATGATTACTTTTCGTTACATAAAACAAAGTGTTCAAGCAGCCACAGAAGAACACAATCAGCTCTGGCGTGCAGCTCTGTGCAGGGGAGCTTGAGAAAGAGACCGAAAAGAACTTGAGTGTAAAGATAAAAACTCCTAAAAAGTAAATRTTATGAAAAGATGCAATTTTATTCTCGCTGGGATGATGAAACAAACGTGAAACACAGCCTGATGAGTGAGAAGAAAGCTGAATTGACCAACTATCTTGCTGCAAAAACTCTGAAAGCGCAACAATACTGGTCATCACCTCAGCTTATATAGAAACATCAGAAACCTGCTTTTCGAAGATAAAAATCACAAAGAAGCAGATTCACTGCAAAATGTCCTGGTGTTAGTCATATAAAACCACGACCTCATAGTGAAGAACGCCTCCATCGCCCAGGCCTCAGGGATTGTGCAGATAGATCCATTGCAGAAAGACTTACAAAGAATTTGCCAGCATTGCATGACTTCGACGGGGGCGCACAAGTTTGGAAGTTTTGCTGGAACAGACAAAGAAACCTGGCTGCAAGTGAGACATCATCAGTTCTCTGCAGATGCTTTAACAGAGGCCTCAGCATCAGGACCAGCCCTAAATTGTGATGGCATCTCTTCTGCAAGTGACAAGCTACSCAACATGTCCTGAAAGTCCAACTCAAAGTCTGCAGGATCCTCAGCTGGAGCCCTCTGCATAGTGGTCATCTATTCATTATGATGTTTGAACCATGACTTGCATTAACTGAGAGGAACAGATTGTCTAAATGAGGTGTTTGTGCCAGGGAATATAAGACAGGAACAAAAAAAATAACCCACCTAAAATCCAAAACAGAAACAAACAACGCAGACAGGAGAAGGTAACATTGATTAACGGCCAAAATCCAAATAAAAACAAACGCCTTGCTGCTAAAATGAAYGTTAGATGAAGAGAGATGTGTTTGAATGTTGTGTCTGGACTCCTGATAACTCCTGCAGCATCTTTATTGCAGCAAAACTGAAAAGCCTTGAAAAGAATCAAAGTGTTGTGTGCCGTCTTTCTCTGCCCACACCATCTGAAAGTCAGTCAGGGAGTGTTGTCAGCCAATACACTGGTTTCAGTGCTACGTTATCACCCATCATAACATTAATTTTTCCTCCATGCTCTACAGTTTGCTCCTGTTTGTACYATTGATCTGAGCTGATTCAAGATGGCAGTCACAGCTAATCAACCTTAGCATTAATAGTCTTTAACCCAGAATTTTATTGCTTTCTAATAAGAAGTTAAACTAGAAGTTTCAGCAAAAATCAGAAGTGAGCAAACATGAATTTAAAGTGTATTTTCATTCAAACATTGCCTAAAAAGCTGAAGTGCAACACAGGGGTCTTAGACCGTCTGTGGCAGGGGGTGGATGTAATGATGGGTGCTGCTCGGCTGCAGCTGACAGCACAGCTGTTTGGGCTAAGCTCCGCTCGTGGTTACAGATCAACGAACACGTCTAAGCTGCTATTTGGAACAGTTCACTGAGTAACATCTCAGGACTAAGAGGCCTGAGAGAAAGCAGAAACTTTGTGTTGTGGCTGAGGAATCCTGTTGAAATGTGCACCGGAGCAGAAACTCAGTTAACAGATGTAAAAATATAAAGATTTGTTTTTCTCATTTTTGTTTGGTTGTTTGTCTTTCTGCCTGAGGTCACTGGACACACCCACTTTGATCCATCAGCTGATCAGAAAACAGATTCAAGGTTTTTCTTTATTTAACACCACTTTACAATAAACAACACATAATGACCTGGAAAAGGTTGTGCTTTTATCAGCTCAAGCTTGATTCAACTCCAAAACCAACACATGAGCACATCACTCCATCTTATTGTCTCTTCATTGGCTTCCAGTCCATTTTAAAATTGATTTTAAACTTTCATTATTCAGTTTTAAAGCTCTTATTGATCTCGCCCCACCAAACTTAACTGATTTTGTAGCTTTTACTGGGTATAAAATACTTCATTGTTTCTAAGCACAAACGTTTTGGGGTGACCAGGTCTTTTGCACCCAGACTGCAGAACCTGTTGGAAAGATCTCTGTAGATAAATGTTAACTGATTGGTAAAGACATAGAGACAATCGACCTCACTCTAATCCACACYTAGGGATCATTTAGAGTTACCAGTGAACCTTATAGTTTGTGGGAGGAAACCAGAGCACTTACAGAAAACCCACTTGTGCAGGGGGAGAACATGCAAACTCTTCACAGAAAGGCTGGGAGGCAAACCAATCTGTGAGTGGACAGCATCATTTCCTGAGGAGGATCTAACATGAGTGATGTATTTGTGAAACCTGTCTCTRTGATTGACTGAAACAGTAAATTRTTTTCAAAGTRTGACTCTAAAAATAGCTGAAACTAMACTAAAACTGAACTCAAAGAAATCTGAACATTTCAAAAACAAAACCAGGGCACGCTGACCACAATATCTTTCTCCTTTTATTTGCATTTTGTCTTAATMTTTTTCTGCCTAATCAGTTTCACTTATTGTGAAATACAGTAATAAATTAAAAACCATGAATGCACAGAGGAGCTGCCGTTTATTTCAGCCATGACTGCATTTCCAAAAGCTATGACACTAATTTATACACATGCTGTGCAGATCAACCCAATTTGTAGATTTCCTTGAAGGCTTGTTGCCTTGATGCAGAAACGTGGTGGTGGAACGACTGAAATTAATTTTCCTGTTAAGGTTTTTTTTTTTCCATCTGCTCAGGCTTGCTCCAAGCAGACCGATGGCTCTGATCTGTRGTCCAGTCAGCCGTGGCGTTGTGCGGTCAGGTTGTAGGATTTATTCGTGGTCGTTCGGTAGCCGTGCACCAAAATAACTCCTGGGAGTGGCCGGAGGGTTTATTAACTTTCARAGTGCACGTGACAAAAGCTTTGTTGAGAGCTGTGGAGCGAGAGGACGCTTTATAATCTTTGAAACTAATTTATTTGCATTTAAATCACCAAAATGAAGGATTTGCATTTTTCAAACAAACTAAAAAGCATAAAGGACGTCCTCCACCAGTAACCCCCAAACTGTTTAACTGTGACTTCTCACAAGAATCTGTAWTTTCATTTTCTCCTTTTTACTTATAAAGAGACTGTGTATTAATTTAATATCAATGGTTGCATGGTTTTGTGATTAAAACTACCCAGCCTGAGTTCACGCATGGACAACGTTACATAAGCAAAGCCCATAATAAAGGGTGCCACTGCAAAAGCACTGAAGCACCCTCATTATTATTCACCCGCTATTCTTCCCTCTTTTTTGTCACAATTTATGGTTTGCATCTTTTCCTGCAGCTTTGGAAAAAAATCACACAAGAACAATCATCAAAAGCCTTGATGACTTTTGATAGCAGCACATAAACAAAATCAGCAAAAAAAAGTGCAAAACAATGACCTCATAGTCGACAAAGAGAAAAACCCAGGAGCGCTCAGACTTCACAGARAAAAACATCTTTCAGTGTCTGCTGGCATGTGGATACATTTTTACACAATTACAGTTTAGGTTTAATCATTTTAACTTTGAACTGTCTGAAACTTTTCTTATTCCTGCAACTTTGTCATAAAAACCTGGACATTTTCATCTTTTATACCCACTTTGTGCCCCTCACTGCTGTGTCCCACCCAGAATTCAAAGTGCTCACATCATTTTTATTTTTCTCTTTGGAAACTTTGATCTTCCATATAGCTCTCTGTTTTTCACACTTGATAACAAATTTAGACACCTGCTTTAGAAATAGCAGATTTAACTTAACTTTTAAAAACAAATAAAACCTATGATTTCTGAGTCTGAAAGCAGTGCTGAGACTCTAGCTTGTGGATAATTAATTCACAGAACATTTTTTTTTTCATATTTGCTGCCTCTAACTCACCGTATGAGCACAGAAACCCCCACATCCTCACAGTTCTTGTAGACGTGTCCCCATGTGTCCTGGATGATCTCCCTCTCAGCATCAGACAGCGGCTCAGCTCGCTCCGGACGGTCCTCGCACTCCCCCCTCTGCCCTCCCAGCAGCTGTGGAGGCGGCGGAGGCAGCGGCGGAGACTCCCTGCGAGACATCCTCCTGCGGCGCAGCAGCCTGGAGGCTCCCAGCAGCGCCCGGGGGAGATAGGGAGACAGGGAGGGGGGGAGGGAGATGGAGAGCTGAGACCCCACGGCGGAGCTGGGAGGAGAGTCGGGAGGAGAAGAGGAGCAAAGGAAGACAAGGAGGAGGAGGAGAAAAGAGAAAGAAGATAGGAGCCAGGCAGGGTTTTACAGCCAAGAAAAAAAAAGAGGAAAAAAAGATGCTCCTGATCTGACTCCCAACTCCTCCTCACTGCTCCTAACTTCTCACTTCTTCTCCCCCCCCACCTCCTTGCGTCCCTCTGAGTGAGAGAGACGCCTGTCAGTGGTGCTGATGTTGCGCTCCCGTCACTTCTCCTCTCCCTCTGATCCTCTCCCTCTGCTGAAGGAGGCGAGAGTGTTGGGGAGGACCTGATGGAATGAGAGCAGGGTCGGGAAGGAAACACAGAGAGACAGAGGGGTGGAGAAAACTGGAGATGAAAAAGTAGAGGAGAGAGGGGAGCGCAAGGGTCTCTGACAACACACACATTAATGCATGCATACTGACAAATACACACAATCAGAAAATTCATGGACAACCATATGTGTGTACTCTGATTTCACCAAGGCAGCTTTTAACCTCCTGTTCAGATTTGTTTTAATTATGACTCTGCAGATTTTATTAAGAACACTTTTATTTTTGCAAGAAGAAACAAACWTTGAGTGCGTACAGATGATGATGTTCAGAGGTTGTTTTCTCTGAACCAGTCTTATAACAATTATAACTAAATTACTTCAGTTGTTGCCTTTTAACATCCTGTCTTAAGGGTTATCATTTAGTCTTCTTTGAACTTCTGGTTTCTGAAGAAAGACCAGTCTATCACAGGGAAGCTGTACATGGTATTTTGTGCTTAGAAACAGCATTTTAACATATCCTCCTAAACACTGAAAATTATTTCATGTGACTGACTAAATGTGAAACAAATGATACAGAAATTATACTAAATGTAAGAGTTATGGTGAGTAGCTACCATCTTGAATTCTGAACTATCCCAATTTCTGACAGGGAATTCCCACCGGAGGGGGCTTAATGACTTGTAAGTGGGAAACTCCCACTTCYAAGTACAACTCGGCTGCAGCAAAAGTAAAAGACAAAATGCAGCGAAATGAAAACAACACAAATAGGAGATGTAGTTTATGGTTAATGCTGGCTTTAAGACATTAATACATCTTTGGAGATCTTGTGGGCCACATAAAATGTTGTGSTGTGCCACATTTGGCCCACAGGCCTCAAGTTTGACATGTGGCTTTTGATTTCCAATTTCTCTCTCTGATAGGAAATGAGACCAACTTTGTTTTTTTTCCGCTTGTGACCATTTTAGCTTATTCAAAGAGTGGTAAACACTCTAAATTCATGCTGAATCGATTTCACAATGCTGTGAGTAATTATAGCAATTATTCCTTTAAGACCCCCTAAACCCCATACAATGCAAAACTACTTAAAAAAAACAACAACAATAAGAAAAAACTTTGTAAGCCAAAGTTTTAAACAAAAATCTTGCATAGTGTGTTGATGCTGTGTCTCGGCTAAAACTTTCTCACAAAACTTTAGCTCTTTTTTTTTGTTTAAATAACTAGTCGTTTTTGTCTTTGCTAATGGATAATTATCTGTGGCAGTCATCCTGAACCCATTTTGAATTAATGCATTAATCAATAAAAGAAGGGAATACAGCCGTTGGAGGAGTTGAAAATCATAAATTGTGCAAGAATACCTCAGTTTATTTAATGGCATCCTTTATAAAGTAAAAATATTTTTAATAGCAATGCAGTGATAAAGTATTTTAGAAAGAAGAATACAGCAAGAAGTTGTAAAAAACAACAACAATAAATCTACCTACAGAAGTCAAACATTTATCTCAGTTCATCACTGAAAATGACACATTGGACGTTCCTCATATGGTAAAAAAAACGATAAACAAATGAAGATTTTTGAGTAATTGCTCTCCTGACAAAAGCCAAAGTCTTGGGATGGGAGGATGATGATGGTGACAGGTCTATTATGCCAGAGGCAACTGGAGAAGCCAACAATTAAGCAACAAAACTGTCACAGCTTTTTGCAAAATGGCAGATTTCTGACAGAGTGTCACTTTGTCTCTCCTCAAGATGATGTGAAATACACATGTCTGACATCTTGCATCTGTCGAACAACCTATGATATTCTGTACGTGACATGAAACGTAGGAAATATACTGTGGCTRCTGTGTTATGACAGCTGCAGGGCTTGTCTAAAACGGTCAAAACAGAAGACAAAYAATGACAATCATTTGAAAATAAAAGCCTAGCATTCCTTGATGATCACCATTTTTTATTTCATGGTTTGAAACTAAAATAATTTTATGTTGAGAAATGATGGACCTAGTCATTTTTGTCCAACTGTGAAAAGGATTTTGAGACACACCTCAAGTTTCAAGATCTATTAGTGTTGCCACGGCATCTCAGCTTCCAACTCATCAAATTTTAGTAAAATATTTGTAACACAGACTGTCTCATAGACATGACATTTTTACGAGTGCTATAATTGATTAGCTGTTCCAAATGGTGACTTAAATCGAAAGAAACTTGCAACCACACAGCTTTTATAATACAAATGCACAAATCATATTCTCTGATTCATTAATCAAGAATTTCTTATACAGACAGTTTCTCTGGTTTAACCAGAAATGATTCAAAATACATATACATGTACAGGCCTACACAAATGCTTCATTGTAAGTAGACAAAATCTTTTCCACAAGTCATAAAATTAAAAACCTCTGCACTAACCTTTTTTGCACTTGTTTTTCTAGTCAATGTGAAGCAATTGGAGACTTAATAACACTTCTATTTAGAAAAGTGAGGAGCTTACATTGTTTTATTACTATCTTTTTTGTTTTTGTTTAAAACCACAATTAAACATTTAATATCGTTAAAAAACAGTTACATATTCTCAGGTATTAACCGAGTCAATACCAAAATATTCACCAACCTGCACTGAATGTGTGGCAGTCTTTCCCCCTCTAGTGGTCATTTATAGAAATTACAGCTTTGAGTGAAATACAAATTAATCAAATAATCAGTCAAATTTATGAAGGTTAAGTATAAGCA
>NW_013952429.1:3231948-3235929 GCF_001266775.1 Austrofundulus limnaeus | reverse complement strand
ACATTTTTATGTCTAAAAATTGCAACATGTGGATTTTTATTTGGTCTCTCAGAAGCATGCTGTTAAAATAAACAATAATAATAATTGATTTTATTTGGTCATGCGCGAGAATGTTAGATGCAGGTGTTGTTTTGTGCGTCCCTTCTCAACTAATAAAGTTTTCAGATGTTGTTCCTTTTTTGGACCAATCACGAGCAGCCATTAGAATAAAACAGCCAATCACAACCAGAGACTCGCTCAGAGGGGGCGTTTCTTAAAAGAAGTGCGGCGGTGGTGTGTGTGTGGCGCATCCATCCTCCTCCCGGGCMGGGAGAAGAGAAGAGTTCGGTTGGGCGGGTGTTGGATGGTGGGGGGAGTACCACTGATGAGAGAACGGGCCAAGGAAGGGAGTTCTTTAGCACGAATCGCAACGGACCGGTTCTGTTTTTGCTCTGAAGACTGTAAAAGCACCAAAGCAGGGTATATTCATCTACAGCGCGTGGTAAGTCCCCGGGCCGGGTTTTCTGGGATAAAGCGGGTTAGCAGGCAGGAATSGTTAGCTAGCGGATTATTTGTGCCGTGACTTTTTATTTGTGGAAGACTTTCTGCTCTGCTAATGTTTACAGCGTTTATCCTATTTGTTTCGTGGTGTTTTAAATATTACATACATGTGTGAAATATGTTTATTTAGGRGTGAAACGACGGGGTCATTGTCCGCCTGCTTTTATCCTCAGCCAGACGTCTTTGAGCCACCCACACCCATGATGATGGGATTTACCGGAGGAGTCTGAACAAAAATTYATTACAATGTGTCCCTTTAGACTTTCATGTGATTATATTACACATTAAGGAGATAAAAGCTCCATTATGCTCATAAACTGTTTATCGGTAGTGTGCAGTTCTGGCAGGCATCTTTTGGACCGGGTGGGGGGAAAAAGAGGCACAGCATGCCAACTTTGAGCTAACGTTAGCAGGCTAACTTAGCCTTTGCAGCTGTTTGGCCTGTTCAGTGGCACAAATCAGTCCACGACGTGGTGTTTTCCCCAAACAACTAAMGATGTCTTTTTCCATCAACGTTGAGACGTCTTATTGTGGTTTTAGCTTAATAAAACATGGCTGGTTGGAGGTTGAGCTGAATAAAACTGTAGGGATGCTGTGACACAACACAGCCAGCAGCACAATACCCCATCCTGTGACCTGACCCAGATTAGGATCTAACCACAGCAAGTCTTAAACATGGGACTGGGTTGCAGGTTAAAAATCTGAGGTTGTTCATTGATAAGTTTATTGACTGCTGAAGCGAGTCTAACATGTTTAAAATTAATTTAATACRTGTAGACTTGCAACTACTTATAGTTTTAATTGACTAATCTCTTCAACATTAACTCCTGTTTGAGTTAAACCAGGAAAAAATCTATTTTTTGTAAATTAATTTCACCTAAATGAATAAGTTGTCTGTAGCTCAAGGCAACTAACCAGTATTGTTACACARTATGGCAAAATGTACAAGTCCTTGCATTTAAAGAGGTGAATGTTTAMAATATTAGTGTTTCTGCTTGAAAAAAGTGACCAAAATAATGAAACGCTTATCTAAATCTACAATTTAATCTAGAAGCCTTTTAGTTGCAATAGAAGTCTAATTTCCAGAATGTTTTGAAGTTTTCTACATACAGTATCTCATCAAACATTGTTTTTTTTTTTTCTCGAAAGGACCCGGTATGGGCTTYCACAACTGTGATAAACCATTGTGACCACCAAAACCAATCCTAAACCCGTCACGTGTAAAGTGGAGCCCACTGTGTTTCAAAACGTGAAAGAAGAACTCTCATAAAGACCATCCAAACTCTCTCAGATAGATTAGTAATGTGTATTATAATAGAAATTATGCAAGAGGTAAGGAAATATTTCCATCATAGCATCTGTTCTGGAAGATTCAGCAATCTGCTGATAAATTTGAGACAAAGTAGTGTGTCAAATGTTTTTTTTAAAGGGTTGGTTTTAGTGTTGAGCATGCTGACTTTATGACGGAATTTTTCTGTTTTGTTTCATCCATTATTGCCACAAGTTTATGCTGCTATGACAGGTAGCAAAATCCTAATAAATATTATCTCATAAAAAATCATAATTTAATTCACAGTAAATAGTCTCTTTGGTATGAATGATCAAGTAAAAAAAAAGCTATTTTCTGTCCTCTGTACAAGTGACTGAGGGTGCTGTGCTTCTGGTTTCCAGCAGCAATGTCACAAAGGAATGGACAGGAGGACCCGGAGCGGTACCTCTTTGTGGACCGAGCCGTGGTGTACAACCCGGCCGCACAGGCGGACTGGACTGCCAAGAGGCTTGTGTGGATCCCATCGGAACGCCACGGCTTCGAGGCTGCGAGCATTCGTGAGGAACGTGGAGATGAAGTGGTGGTGGAGCTTGCAGAAAATGGCAAGAAGGCGGTGGTCAACAAGGATGACATCCAGAAAATGAATCCGCCCAAGTTCACCAAAGTAGAAGACATGGCTGAACTTACTTGCTTGAACGAGGCGTCGGTGCTTCACAATCTCAAAGACCGATACTACTCGGGCCTCATCTATGTAAGTATGAACATCACAAATATATTTGTGTAGGAGTTTGTGTAATCAGTGTCACTACAACATCGTATCTACACAGCGTTAATGTTTATTCATTCCTTACCTACAGGATAAATATAAATAATAAATGGACAAATAAATGGGTATTTTAACGGTAGTGTTCACTCGCTGTCAGGGATATTAAGATCATGTGCTTCCTGAGCATCTTCTTTTTGAAACTGGACTCTCTGGGGTCCACCCAGGACTTCTTTGAAGGATTATATAGTTTTTTTTTAATAAACACAGGATTGCAACTTTGTTCTCATCTGAAACAAAGCTGTGATAAAACCTATTTTATAAATTCACTGACAGGTTTTCAATTAAGAGATGACTCACAGGCGGTATTTTTTTCATCTTACTAAATCATTGAATGTTTTTGTTCAACTGAAATACATTTATCCATATATTTTCAATGCTTGTGAAATTTCAATATTTTCCCATGTAATTATTGAAATTTTAATAATTCCCCATATGATATGACGCATTTAAAACTTCTATTATTGCGAAATTCGGTGGAAAGAAACATACCTCAGACCGGTACCTTTTTTATAATATACCATAAAACAACTAAATATTTCTCCCATTCCTTCTAATATACTTATTTTTCTAACTCCTTATCATTTTAGACGTTTTGAATTTAAGGTGTTTCTCCAGAAAAGCATAGACTGCTAATTTCCCCTGTGACTCTGACTCATTCCTGGAATAGCTAAGACCTGGAGCTTGTTAATCCTTTCCTGTCCATATACTTTAAATATTTTGTTGTTCTTTTGAAATTTTCACTTTAAAGATGTAATTTTTTTACGTATTATGGTTGCTATTATGAATCAACTTTTCTACCTAAACTCAATGTTCTCATCAAAGTTGTTTGTTTATTTGGTCAGCTGAAATAAGGCCAAATCAAGAAGATGATTTWTTTGTTTGTTTGTTTTGAAAATGGCTTCAAATCGAGTTAGAACTGATCCCAAGCCACGGGGAGGCCACTGCTGAGTCACATGGTAACCAAACCGCCATGACAGTGCTCTTTGTATTCTCTGATAAGCAACATCTGTCTGCTCAAGTAACTGAACTTTTTTATTTATTATTAAGTTTTGCTGTGAGAAACCTGWTGTTTAATTAACAAGCTAATTCCTGTTGGCTACTAGATGTTTTTAGGGTCAATGGTGTGCATATTTTTTAATTGAAGTCATTTTTGTGTCACTATATTAAATTTTAGATTTCACTTTTCTCAAAGGTAATATTAGGGCAAAATGAAGTTTGAACTAAATGCATGCTGATAAGTGATGGTCAGCTGGACAACCATTCATGACTCAKCACGTTTTTATGTTTTAATTTTGTTAAATAGGACAAACCCACCAAATAGGGCTGGGTGATATGACAAAAAAAA
>NW_013952429.1:3216614-3231734 GCF_001266775.1 Austrofundulus limnaeus | reverse complement strand
TCATAAAATCTCACATTAATAAAGTTATCCTTTTAAAACCTTTTAAAATTGAATTTGGCATTGAATATGCCATAAAAAGCATACAAACAGCAACAATTTGTGCACACTTGCCTTTTGAATAGGATCCAAGCTCATTATTTASTTGTGTTATGGAAGGGAACCCCATGTTTACAGTGCTTTATCAATAAATGGACAAAACAGTTTAATTTTTTCTAAAGGAATGTCTGATTCTGCACACAACAAAATCTTGGATAAACTCCCACCTCACTTATGAGTGTTCAGGAGTTTGCATCATGTCTCTCTCAGCTCGCTGTTTGTGATGTGACTCAGACAGGAAGTGGACTTCACGCGTTTTCTTATGCATCCAGCTCATCATGTGCCAACAAAACTTACACAACAGTTCTTCTCCAGATAAATGAAGAACAGCTGGGAAATTGTTCTGTCCTAAACGTTACAATAGCTTCATATTTTTTGGAGGACGTTGCTGTTTTAGTGAGTCTGTTTTGCCTCGCATTGTGGCTCACTTTTATTTTTTCCTCTCTCTCTGTATTGGGAGGGGAGTTCAGGAAGCTCACCTAACRGCAGGTACAGGGAGCGACCGCAGCCAAAATAACCCAGAAACTCGCCCAAATCAGCGAATTCTGTGAGATTCAGCGTTTTACTAGATCACATTTTGTTTGGTCAATTCTGCGATTCCGTCTTTTTCCTTGTCAACTTATAAATGAGGGTGGAGCAGGAGTGGGTGAACTCTGATTGGCTGTTGTCATGCACATTTCCGCCATGTTTGATTGAGTAAAGAGGCTCACAGCTGATCACCGTAATAATCCTGAAAATTTTCTCAATCAATAATAAATAAATCGCCCAGCCCTACCACCAGCATTATCGCAAAGGTGACTTTTAGTGCAGACAGGATTTCAAATCTCATTTGTAAAAGATGATAAATAAATTATGCAAATTAAAGCTAATGCACTGCACTTTTGAATAAACAGAACAGGGGRAATAATTAAACATAATTATTCAGTGAACTTTTTGTTATAGCTGTTTTTTTCTAAGCCCTTTTTTTAAAAGGCAAAATGCAATCCTCCTCCTGTCTTTTCTACTAAGTAAGCAGTTTTGTGKTAGTTTATATCCCTGACAGGTATATGTCAGCTAATATGTAGCTCTCAGTTTTAACTTGATATCTTTTTTGTCTCTTTTGACATCTGAACTATTGTGCTGCGTGGRACCACAGCTCGTGTTCATCCATGTTTGTCTTGCAGTGACTATTAAGCCATTTTTGTCACYATCTTGTATAAATCCCCAATTTACCCCAATTTCCATTAATTGTCAAATTTTAGTGTTTACTCTCATGGAAAACTGGTAATTATTGGAGCCACAAGCTGTAGATGTAATGACTTCACGTCTTCTTGATTTGCTTTCATCTGGTAATTTTCTTCATTCCTCCAGCCCAACAAGTATGCACTCTTCTCAGCTGTCAGCGTTGTCTGAATTTGGGTTAGCTCCTTCTCAAAAGCCTTTAAGCAGTCAAAAACCCAGACTGGTGACAGGTTAGCCATTTTAATTAAATGCTGTTGAGTTAGATTAAGAGCACCTCCAGATTTAGGGCAAATATAAGTCTTCAAGAATCTCAAGTATGTCAAGGCATGACACAAAGAAACAAAAAATATGYTGCTAACTTCCCTTTAAGGGTGCTTTTGTTACTTTGAGTATGGGCAACATACAGTTACATCAAAATTAGAAGGCACTGAATTTATTTATTTTTTTCCACCAAGGGGGCCCATTTCTGGATAAATCAGCCCGAATGAGATATTTGCTGTTAAATTTACAAAGAGACAGAAARAAACTACAACACTGGTGTTTTGTTATGGCTGCTGGCTGGTGTGTTGTTTTGCCCTGATTGTGCAGACAGCCAACCCCTTYACCTTCAGAGATGAGCTAATCCCACCAATTACCCCCTGAGGTCCACGGTTAGGGATAGCCAGCTGAGTCATCCCTCTCCCCTCCGCCTGTGCTTTCTGCTGGGACAGTATCACTCATCTGTCTGCTTGGAACYGGGCCCACTATAAAGGGGTCTAGGGAGGGATTATTAATTCAATAGACCCAGACCCCATCCTGTTAGTTAAAATTGATGTTCACAGTCAGTGGTTCTGTTTAGCAAGGTGAAAAATGAAAATATTTGTATTGGCAAGAATTGTGCCAGTAATTTAGTGTAATGTTAAAGTTCACTGTGTGTGTTTTCTGAATAACAATGTGTTGTATGGACAGATTACAGGGCAGAGTCTAAAGCATTAATGCTYGTGGAAGAGGCAGGGAGGGGAGGTTAGTGGCCATCTGGAGACAAATCCCCCCACCCTTCATAAATACAGTATAAGCTGCAGCAGGACATAACCACCATCAGTGATATAATTTTACTTTTATTAGTTTTTATGTCTTTATTTGTTCAATTGTAAGCGCTATTTGCTGGGTTTTAATTAATTTATGTTACCACAGATAGTTATAAATTACATCTAACATTTTATTTTCATTGTCAGTTCTGTACGCTTTAATAGGAGATAAGCTTGGTGCCAGTTGTGAAGTATTTAAAGTCTACATGCCCCAAAGCATATGTTGTCTGTGTCAAAATGGTTCCAGTTCAGCAACTGGTTCAGCAGACCCTGGACCCCCTAAGGCCTACTGGCTGCCACGGACAAAATAATTTGAAGAAATGTGGCTGTGCAGCCAAGTCAAGCTCAGAAATCTGAAAGGTGGTAATGACTTATGAGATCCAAAATGGAAAGCGTGAAAAGGCTGAAGGAAAGAATGACTCATAGTCTAACAGAAACAGAAAAATATGTATATGAAAACATAAATTATATGTACATGATAATTTAGATCACGATGATTGATTGGATTTTGACCCACCCCTGAGTAGGTGTAGGTGTAGGAATTGAAGAATTATTACAGGAAAATAAAATCCACATTGTTTCCTCCTGATTTCTCTTGTCATTTTGTTCTTATGATCTTGGTTTTTTTTCCTGCATAGTCACTGCCTAATTGCCCTTCAATAAACCATGTACATAAACATTAAAACTATAAAATATTAACATTTACATTAGTGCTGCAGGGTGATCTAATAATCAATCACRTTTTTTGTTTTGCAGACATACTCAGGTCTCTTCTGTGTTGTCATCAATCCTTACAAAAACCTGCCCATCTACTCAGAGAACATTATTGAGATGTATCGAGGCAAGAAAAGGCACGAAATGCCCCCACACATATACGCTATCTCAGAGTCAGCATACAGGTGCATGCTGCAAGGTAAGTCTGAGCTTTATTGTTGTTTATAACCAGCTCCTCTCTATCTCGGTCCACCACACTGCCAGGAAGTAACGCTCAAATGGACTTCAAAATGTCACAGGGTGTCTGTTGGTTTCAAGGTTTACRTTTTTTAATTTTTTTTATTTTCAAGTAAAAGGTTTAAAGGTTTAAAGTTTCTCTGAGAATCACAACAGAAATGTCATTGTCGCTGTATATTTTTGTAATTATTTATGCATAATTGCGGCTCAGAGTCGGAAATGTTCTGTGTGTCGGCTTGCTGCAGCTGTTTTGACTCACACAAGACGAGACTTTTTTTAAAGTGAGAGCAGTGCAGGCTGAGTGATGTCTTCCAAGACCTTTGGCATGTAGTTGGCATGTCTCCAAGGCTCTATGAGCAGTGACTGACTGGGATCAGACCAGCAAGAACAGAGAGGGTGACCCCATTGTGCCCGACAATAGATCCTTTGTGGGGCTGTGAGGGCTGACCAGTGGGGGTGGCGACAAACTGGACAGTTCTGTCAGTCCTTTTAGGTTTTGTTGTCCTTTATTTTTCTGCACTCAAGGAAGTGGAGGACCTCTGTGATTTGGTAGTCACTGTGCCATTTCTGTTCAAGAACAACAAACAGAAATAACCACTTTTTGTACCTTGTTTCTGTAGGTGTAAAATTGTGCAGACCCTCCATTTAAGTTTGCAGAGGTTTTTTTGCATATGTCTTTTCTTTGCATTGCGCAGTCTTTTATGCAAACTGAGATTTGACATTCATAATTTTACATGAATAGTTAGTTAGTTACCTTAAATGAGGCCCTCTGCTTGTGCTAAGTGGATGTCTTTMAGCGATTTTAATTCTGCTGCATCCCTTTTGTGTGCAGATCAGGAATAACAGATGTGGTTTAAAAGGAGGTTTGTAGGTTAGAGATTATTGAAGGCCAGCTGCTTTCAGAAGTGGCCCTGAGCATTTTACCAACCTGGGTAATGTAAGAAATATTAAAGCTCTAAAAAAAGATATTTTTTTTCTTTATTTCAACAGAGTGGCAATAAAGACACTGATTTGTTTTAAGAAGTGAATATTGATCAAGATGCATCTTTTGGTGCAAATAAAAATTAACCTTTTTAACTATGAGATGGAAATTTTGCAAGCATGTTTGTTTCTTTAACTTGAAAAACACAGCTATTTGAAACAGTGACATTCTGACTCAATTTTCTTATTTAATCTTTCAGTTTTTGTATTCTAAACCCATYTAAGCTGTTTTACTGCCACAACTGTTATTAACAGTGAAGACGGTTTACAGCAGAATGTCAGCGTTTTCCCTTTAGAAAAGGCTAATCTATTTTTGAGTGTTCATAAAATAAAAAATACACTTAGCTGCTCGCTGCAGATCTACTTAAAGAGTGTTGTGCACATCAGCRTTCTGGCAGTGTTTTTATATTGCAGTATGTCTCATTTTAATAATGCAGAAACAGGAATTGTGAAAGCGTACTGGAACTGAAAAACAAGGTCTATCAATGGGATGTCATTTATAAATAGTCTCATACAATATTCCTTTACTCATCTCTCCCTTCTGTTGATTTATGTGTTTTTAAAGTATTGGCAGTGTGCTGAGTAGGACTGCAACCAATGAAAAATACAGTAGTTGTCTAATCTGTAGATTTCTTTTTGATTGATMAGTTATTCAGTTAATATTTTAAATAATTTCTGCTTCCTGTGCGAGCATCTCCAGTCATTTTTGACCTTGCTTGCTAAGATCTGCCCATTTTTTTGTCTTTATCTTAACGCACTAGACGTTTCCCCAGCAAATAAAATAATGACCCATGAAAACATAAATCAATTTGTGGTGTTACTTGTTGTAACATTACATAACATTAAGATGAAAGAAGGCATACAAAAGTCTTTGGACACATAAGTAAACCAAATCTGATATTTACTGCAGCTTTTCTGTGAAGCCAACCATTTCTCTGAAGACAGGCCGAACGAGGTGTTGCCTAACAAAGATGTGGTGTGTGTGTAAGGAAACCTCTTGAACTCACTGGACATCTGTTACTGATTATGGTTTCAGATTCTTTGCATAATTGCCGTCATTGCCCTGACACTGTTTGCTTTCTGACATACACAAAACCGATGGTAGTATTTGTGAAACTGTGACTAAATGCCTGCGTTTGTTTGAATGAAAGCCTGTTAAAGTAGGAATCATGTTTGCATCTATTTTGATTTCCAAGTGTGAGCATGGCTCAGCAGAACTGTCCCATGTGGGGTTATGAAACAGAACCTCTTTGTTTCAGTGAAAATGAAGGAAAATTCATTTTTTAATCATTTTTTTTATATATTCTCCCTTAAATCAGGGCAAAAGATCAAGTCCGGATAGATCAAGCTAGACAAATTTTCTTTAAATACATGACAAAACAAATTATTTGTATAGTCTTTATATTGGACAGATTTCTTTTCCTGGATTGATGTCTGAAGTGTGTGTTTACACKTCATTGCCACTGCCACTTCTAAACACAGACAGTAGCCCTCAATGACCGACTTTGGTCTTGGACTRGTGTTGCACAGCTTCAAAATGAGCTCACTGTCATGAGTAAAAATCACCACTTTGTTCCTTTTTAAAGGAAGAAAAAGTAAATAGTCACTGCTGATTCCAGATTTGTAAGACATTCTTACCCTCTCTTTATTGTTTTTTTGTTTCTTTTTTTCCTCAGTGAATATACATGTGTATATCACATACTGACAAATTTTAAAATAACTTTTTTTTTACTTTAGCATATTATGTTACGTTTTTAGGTGAAGCTAGCAACAAGGTTCTCAATCACGCCAAATCCACAAAGCTTTTCTTATGATATTAATGTCAGTGTGTGTTAGTTGTCATGTGAACAGAAACCCAGTCCTTGTCAGACCTTAGCAGCACTGCACAGTCTTGAGACATGAATAGAATTGAAGTGACCACCAGACAAAGACTAGATCGTATCTGTCCAGTGTGTCTGCACCGCTCAGATAAAGAAGACAGTAGACTTCTCTGGGGTGGGGGCACGCTGTGACGTTTGTAGCTAATTTAAATGAAACGTGACGGCATCAGAAAAAGTCCCTACCTGTTATTACTGTGGATGGTGGGATAAGGTAAAGCTCTAGCATTTTTAAGGGATCTTTGCATAAGTAATAATTGAATTTGTTTTCTWTTTAGCCACGAACGCCTGGCTTACACGACTGTGTGGAGAGCAGAAATTTCCCCAATAAAGAGTTGTCTTCATTGACCCAAAACTCACTTTTTGTTTGACTGCGAAATTATTTTTTTGAGCTCTAATCAAAATTYTCTACAGAATAAGCACCACATGTTTTTACAATTTACATTTGTACATGYGTACACATATTTAATGATGAATAAATTCCACACGTTTCTATTTTAGACAAGTAAAYAAAGGTTACACCAATGTTATTCCATTTTGTCAGGAGGACATTTGTGTTAAAGTACAAAATTCTGCAAGTTTCTGCTCTAAACCAGGAAACCCATGCTATCCTTTATGAGTCGTGCAGCTGTGTCTTCCGTTCAATAATTGTCCAACAGTTTACCCCAAAGGAACACAGTCAGCACTTCTGGAGACCTTCACCTCTGGTAGAACAGTCCAGCCTCTGGCCCAACATGTACAAAGTGATTTATTGTGTTTACTTAAGAGACCTTAACTTTATTTTAGTTTTGCTTCCATTGTGCCAACAATAAGTGTGAACAGTTTAACCAATGTTTTATTTTGTTGACCTTAGATGGTGATATATTTGTTTAAAAATCAGTGAAATTAAAAGGTGTAGAAGTTTTTCTACTTCTATTAGTTTTTATTCACAAGGTTGACCTCTAGATTAATATTGAGACATTTTATATCCAGTGTTGCATCCTCTCTAATCCTATGAAAACTTCACAGTAAATATGTTTCAGTTGCACTGTGTCTCTCTCTACACTAAAAAAATACTAATGTTACAAATGTAACAGATTCCTCTCAGATGGTCTTTTTGGGTTTTATGTGTTTTTCCAGTCATCAGTCAAAATTTACTCCCTCAGTATAAAAATACAGACTTCGAGTTAAAGAATTAATGATCCTTGAGTTCAGCCTCACCGCGTGTAAGAGAAATAGTCTGAGCTACGTTTAAATAATCAGTCCTAAACTGTCAAATAAGTATATTTTGTATTTACTACTACTGGTGTTTGAAGAAAAATTCAAAATTGGTTTAATTTTTCAATCTGAAATTGCCTTAAATTACTTTCTGCAGCTTTTTATTATTAAAGGTCTGTTTTTTTTCCCCGTATTTGAGCTTCTTTCTACTCAGCCAACCATGTGACTGGTCTGCAGGCACCATCCCTGCAGAAACACTGATGCCAAGATAAACTACTGTTTTCCCTTTTTTTGTTATTGCCGTCAATTTTTCCTCAGCAGTCTTAAATTTACTGTCTCATTGAGTTCATGAGATATTCTAAACTGGAAAAAATGTTGTTGCTATAGCGGTCATTTTTTTAAAATCGCAAATCAACCTCGGTGCTAAAGATTAAAAAATATATTTATATGGAACAAGAAATGCATCATGTCCATATGACTTGAACCTTCTGACATGAGAAGTGCCTCTTTTAAACTGTGCTGTAAGCAGAGTTTATTAAAGTGAGGAGGCAGAAGTAAAAACTGGGATTGTACTTCTGTTTATAATTTGTGTTGTTCAAAATAGTGTGGTTATCTTTCATTTTTTATTTTTGCTTCCTACAGATCGAGAGGACCAATCCATTCTTTGCACGTGAGTAAACAGTCTTTTTGCTCAAGTTCATGTATGTGAACTCATATGTGGACCAGGACCCTTGGGTGGGTCGTGACAGCTCTTTTTTAAGTGAGTGAGTGACCAGACTGTCACCACTTCAAATGTAGGTCTGAGAAATGTCTGACATTTCTGTGAGACAGCATCTGGTGTATTCCAACAGTAAGTGTGCACAGATGACAGGAATGCAGCCACGAAAGATGCTGTTAGAATGTAAACAATGCTGCTGTCTGGTAGGAAGCATGAACATTAAGGTTTTTGTATTATTTTGTRAAGCTGGGTACTAGGGATGTAACCTTACAAGTACATGAATTAGACAGCATATAAGTCTTGACCTTGGGAATGTACAAACTATCAGTCCAAGGTGAACACTATGTATGCAGTTAGCTGCTGTTAACAGAGTAATCATGGACTAACAAGACAAAAAACACCCACACTCCCATATCCATACTCTGCCACGTCACACTGGCTCAGTCAAAAAAGCAAAACAATGTCTAACACATACTTGGTGTGTGCAAATTTGCACGTTCTGTAAAACCTCAGACATGCTCTAAATCTAAAATGCTGCGACCGTTTCTGCAAGACTTAAGGCCCTGGAAATATTTTTCTCTCCTGTTTCACTATGTCATGGTGACTGTATGAGATAGCAGCAAGCCAGGAACCACAGCTGCAAACTTGTGCCGTCACTTGGAAAATAAAATGCCACGAAAGTGCGATAGAAAGTATGCACCAGTGTTGATCACAGTTTAGCCTGTGCAGTGAAAGGGAGGACAGTCCAATCACATTCAGTCAAACTAATTTAACATGAACTCAGTGCTGAGCACCTGGAAATGTGCAAACCTGCAATGATTTATTATGTGGTCCTTTTATGGTCCTCTGGTGGTTAAACTGTTGATGTGAAAAGTTTAGTGTATGGCTTCGTTTGGGGGGTGTCTGTTTTTGTGTCAGCTGTCCTTTATTTTATTTTATTTTATTTTTTTCGTTGCAGAGGCGAGTCAGGAGCTGGAAAGACAGAAAACACTAAAAAGGTCATCCAGTACCTGGCACATGTTGCTTCCTCCCACAAAGGAAGAAGGGATCACAGCATGACTGTAAGTATTCTATCAAAACTATACATTCTGCAGCAGATACCCCTTTTTAGCTTTCAAATACCTGCTTTAACCCAAACACTGACTGAGTTACTGTAAAAACTCTGAATATAGTTACAGTATGTCAGCGTAATACTAGAAAAACACTGTTTGGACTAAAGAGATTTCATTGAGTTGTTTGGCTAAGATGAGATTTTTGGCCACATTTCTTTGCAAACAGTTGTTACTGTGAGCAGGTGTGAAGGACAATTATATGTCTAATCTAACAGTTTACATTTGTTTATCTGTAACAGCCTGAATCACCCAAACCAGTGAAGCTACAGGCAAGTTGCCATGTTTCCTTACACACATTGTTTATACGCATGCTACACTAACGTTTTCCATCCAAACAAAACCATTCTCTCTAAAACTGAACTGTCTCTTTCCTCTGGAATGGTGTCCCTGATTGCACTTTACTTCATATTGTTATTAAAATTAAAACCATTAGAATCTTCTACTCTCTGTCTGTCAGGCACAAAATGCATCTGTAACTGTTAAAATTGGCATGATTACCAACACTTCCTTCATAGTGTCTTTGTTGTTGTTGTTTTTCCACATACAGTATGTTTATAATTTGCTTTTCTTATTCAGTGAAACATTGCATGCACATGTTTTTTTGTTGTGGTAGCCACATGGTCAGATTTGGCCAACAGCTTGTGTTGTTTAAAAGTTTTTACTGCTGTTTAAGTTTTAATTACAGTTACATACGTGTTGTAAATGTGTTTTGGTTGTTGATAAAAGCATCACATCATACAAAAACAAGGTTGTGACTAACAACTACATCCACAGTACAGTAGTCAGGTTTTCTTTGGCTTGATTTTTTTTTTACAAGCTGTCTCTTTTCTGAGCAGACACTGAATTACAGACGCAGGGTATCAGTAACCTTACTAATAATACTTACTAGATATTACAGTCACGTAGCTGATAAATATAGTTTTTCAGTTTGTTTTCTGCCTAATAATAACCTTTAACTCAAAGCTTTGGCAGTGCTCTGTTTCAGAAATTTTCTCTTGGTATCCATGACATAAATGCAGTTTATTATTTTTGTACATTATTTATTTAACAACTGAATCTCCTCATGTCCTACAGAGTGGAGCCCTGCTTTATGTGAGTAGTTTGTAGTTTTTTTTTTAACCATCTCAGCTCACTTATAAGATACACTAAGTGCTTTGCTCACTCTGGTGCCACCTACAAGATAAACTGCCTCACTTTTAACTTTTACGTTTTTGTTTTTTTTAGTCAGAGTGGGAGCTTTCTGTCCTGCTGTAGTTTGAACTTTTGCCTTGCATGATCTACATTTTCTTCTCTGGTTTAATTAATGGCTTGATATTTTCTCAAATATACATGAGATCTGTAATATATGAAAACTATTACAGACTACATAATTTAAGAAAAGCATCTTTTGAGTATTTACTTATAATTATCACATACTTTATTTGCTTCTGCATGTGTATAATCAAATAAGTCTTTTTCCTAGTGTCCTAAGTTTCATCTCAAATATAATGTCACTTCTAACACATTGCTTGTTCTTTTTTTCTCCTTTTGTGAAAGTATTTTATAAAAGTTTTGGTCCATCTTTAAGTACTGATCAGAGTTTAGTAATCATAGAGTATTATTTACTGGAATGGTTGAGTAGTTGAAACTAATTTCTAGTAGGTAAAATTAAATTTCAAGGTCTGATTTGTTTAATTTTCTAACTGTTGTTTTTCATCCTTGAACATCCTCCAACAAATTGTACATCAACCAGACAATCATCAAAAAAGATTTTTGGTATTTTTACCAAAAAAAAAAACAAAGTAGTGGCGACCGCTGAAGAAGGGAGCAGCTGAAAAACAATAAAAAAAACCTGTATTTAAAAAAAATCAGATTTCATGTCACCTCATCTTAATCACTTTACTTGGAGGTCTTTGCAGAACATTTTTTTCAGTTTGTTTTCTCTTCCTAAGAATCTGGGCCAGATGAATTTTCCACATGGTCTAGTTCCCGACTAGCATTCTTATTTTTCTTGCATTACAAAAAAAAAAAAAAAAAGGACGACTTGGAATATTTGTCTGGCTATGACCTCCGAGGCAGATGTTGAGCAATACAAACACAACTGGGCTGGATTTACTGGGACAGTTCTGACTTATCCTTTCTGGCTGACCCAAAGGCTCTGCCACAGCTCTCCAAACAGAGGTTTTGAAAAGAGTCCAACGTRCAGCAGTTTTGCAAGAAAATATACATTTTTAGGAAGCAATTCTTGGAAGTAAAGAGGGAGCAGAATAAACAGACAAGTAGAAGTTTCAAATGAGGAAATTTAACAATCAAGCTGCTTCACTTTTATAAAAACAAAGACTTTGAGTCTGAATGATCTGCTCAAAAATTCAGCTCATTTTTCGCCGCACATCCTGAGTAAGTTGCTGATTCTTTAGTTCCCTTTTGTGGAAAAAGTCTTACTCAAATCTTTGGCGCGTAAATCTGTTTCTGTCGTAATGGGAGAACAGTTTTCTCAGCCACGAGAAGATAAATAACTCTGCAGACAAGAAGTGTTTTATCTTTCATCAGCTCTGGATCCTCTGGTCACGACAAAGCCCACAATGAGGTTTAGTTAAACACATAATGAAAACACCTGTCAAAATATCTTCATCGCTCTATTAGGTTTGTTACCAGTTTCTGGTTTTGCTCACTTTGTGGTAATAAAGTTTTCTGCATTTGCATGTTTTATTTCCGGTAGTTTTTTAAAAATTTTTGTCACTTTTTCTTGTCAAACTTACAACACTACTTGTGTGTATATTGTGTGCTTCTTTTAAAGGGTGAATTGGAACGTCAGCTTTTACAAGCCAACCCCATTCTCGAGGCATTTGGGAACGCAAAGACTGTGAAAAATGACAACTCGTCCCGTTTTGTGAGTAGATCCAGTTGAAAACTTTGATTTGATCTTTAACATTAGAATCCAGTTTAAAGGTCTGTGTTTGTGTCATAAACACAATTTAATTATTAGTCTGTCGTCATTTATACCCGTCTTCACTAAACTTCGTTAAGCTTTCTATAACCTGTATGGTCTGTAATAATGCTGCTGATTTTAAACTAACTTTGAAAAACACCTTTAGACAGAATAATTCTGCTACTATTTTAGGATTTACCAAATAGTCAATGTCAAATTTATTTATATAGCACATTAAAAACAACAAAAGCTGACTAAAGTGCTTTACTGTTCAGTCAAGACTTGTATCAAAATCAAAACAAATAATAGATACAAATGCAGTACAGAAACACACTATAATATATAAAAACCTCTAACTATTTTAATCAAAAACCAAAGAAAAGAGATGGGTCTTCAGCAAAGATTCAAGCCTCAGCTGACCGAATATTAAGAGGTAGAAATAGTTTCTTTCCTATTAATTTGGGATGTTGACCCCTCACCTGTCAGACAAACTTCCACCCAAGATGAAATACTGATACTGGTCAAATTAACTGAAGTCTATGTTATAAATTCTTTCCTTTTTTAGTGTTTTTTATATCCTGTGTTAATTTTGTTTCAGGGGAAATTCATTCGGATCAACTTCGATGTCGCCGGATACATYGTTGGAGCCAATATTGAAACCTGTATCCTGTTTTCAAATTGATAAAACACATTTTAGTCACTGTGAATCATATATTCATGAGGAAAATGGGTTTGTATTTTTTGACGAAAGCAAAATCTAACTTTGAAAGCTGCAGCTCTAAACCTCTTGAGGTTGGTCAAAAAGCCTTTAGGTTTTAGTTTTATTCTCATCAGACACATTCGGTCCAAGCTTTGAACCTCATTGTAACTCAGCTACTTTTCCAGCTCCGGAGTAGATTTGTTCTTCCTGACTCTTCTGTGTCAGACCTTTTGGAGAAGTCCCGAGCCATTCGTCAAGCCAAAGATGAGCGCACCTTCCACGTCTTTTACCAGCTGCTGGCAGGGGCCGGCGAGCATCTGAAGTGTGAGTAGATGGAGAGCCGAGCGCTCGTTAAACTGTCGAAATACTTCATTCTGTCGTAACTCAGGACCACAGGTGCTTTTTAGCTGCAAGACTGCTGACAGCTGGCAAAATAAAGGAAAAGTCCTTGACCCCCTACAGTGTTGAGGCTCGTGGTTCTGGTGCTCCATTAGAGTTCTAGAAAGATGCAGGAAAAAAAGCAACATTTTGTCACTTTTGTGAAGAGTAATTTTTTTAATTTTTTCTATCTCCAGCGGATTTGCTTTTAGAAGGCTTCAACAACTACCGTTTCCTGTCAAACGGTCACATCCCAATTCCAGGCCAGCAGGACAAAGACAACTTCCAGGAGACCATGGAAGCCATGCACATCATGAGCTTCGCCCATGAGGAGATTCTGGGTATCTGTCATGCTAACTCTGTTTCAATGGCCAGTATTTAAAACTTAAAATGCAGAAATGTCTGAAGTTTTCTGTGGATTCTGATATTTGCAGCCATGTTGAAGGTGGTGTCCTCGGTGCTTCAGTTTGGTAACATAGTTTTCAAGAAAGAAAGGAACACAGATCAGGCCTCCATGCCTGATAATACAGGTAGGTGTTTCAGAGTGACAGCAAACTGCCTGAACAGACACCTCTCTAGCTCTGCTCCTCCTCCCCTGTCCTCCCTCATTCCCTGCACCTTCTCCTGAGCTCTTCCATCCACCCAAAGATATTTACTCCAAAAAAGAAAAAAAGCAGCAGCCTTTCAGTTCCTCCACATGTGGCTCTGCTCATTTATTWCTAAACAAAGTGAGACGTGAAGAGGTTGAAGGAGTCTGTGTTTAATGATGCAGTTCAAATATTCCCAAATGCTGCAACACAACGCAGACGTGTTTTCATTAGCTGTAGACCTTGGCTGGTCCAGATAAGATCTTTACTTTTCCACAGTTTCTAGCCATCATCAATATTTTATRTCCATCACATTTCATATTGCTTAGAGCTTCATAATAATAAAACAAAGTTGAACTCCACCGTTGACCCACTGTTTTAACAAAGATCTTGTGTAACATGAAGTCGTTTACTTTTTTCAATCGTATTATTCAGATATTCTTAAAGTTTCTACATGATTTCTGCTTTGTTTCTTGGTTAAACAACTTAACAAACTGGAGAGAGTTGGACATTTGTATTAAAATTTTTTTATTTATTTTGCGAGTAAAAAATTATATTCTTTTACATTTTTGTGTTTCCCAGCTGCTCAGAAGCTGTGTCACCTGTTGGGTATGAATGTGATGGAGTTTACCAGAGCCATCCTGACTCCCAGAATCAAAGTGGGGAGAGATTATGTCCAGAAAGCACAGACCAAGGAACAGGTTCGATTTTATAGGCTTTTATATTTAAAACAACCAGTAATATTTTTTAGGTTTATTCAGTCACTGAACTGATTTCTTTTATCAATTTCATGTTTTTGTAGGTTTTGTTTCTTGGTTGTTCAGTTCAGTTTTTCTTTAAAAAAAGTATTTATGGATTGTTAGCATGTCTGTTTAAACACTGCGACCACCTGTACTGTATACCTGCTTAAGCTTTTAATTTTATTTATTCTTTCTCTCTGTGTTGTCCCTCTGTTGTTTCTTTTCTCTCTCGTTTCTCTGCCTCTCTTCCAGGCTGACTTCGCTGTTGAGGCTCTGGCTAAAGCAACATACGAGCGTCTTTTCCGCTGGCTCGTCCACCGCATTAATAAAGCTCTGGACAGGACCAAACGGCAGGGAGCCTCCTTCATCGGTATTCTGGACATCGCAGGTTTTGAGATTTTCCAGGTTTGTGTTGAATTCTTTATGATTTTCATTTTTAAGACAGTGTGTATAATTTGTAAGTAATTTTGTCAAATCATCTAATTTCTTGTTTGTTTTTTTTCCCTCCCACAGCTGAACTCCTTTGAGCAACTGTGCATCAACTACACCAACGAGAAGCTGCAGCAGCTCTTCAACCACACCATGTT
>NW_013952429.1:3208626-3215908 GCF_001266775.1 Austrofundulus limnaeus | reverse complement strand
CTCCAGGAGTGTTGGCTCTGCTGGATGAGGAGTGCTGGTTCCCTAAAGCCACAGATAAAACTTTTGTAGACAAGCTRATCCAGGAGCAGGGAACTCACACCAAGTTTCAGAAACCTCGCCAACTCAAAGATAAAGCTGACTTCTGCATCATCCACTACGCTGGCAGGGTAAGCCTTTGTACACGTTAGACCTCAAATGAATTGAGAGGTGTGTTGTTTTTTTAAATACAGCTTTGCTTTAAAATGAAACTTATTTGAAGTATACTAGGACTGTTTTGTCTTTGTATGGGAGTGCATTTAGATGCAGTCAGTAGTTTCTATCCTACAGACAGAGCTGCTGAGTCACACATCTTATAATAAAAATGTAGAATATATGGTGTTCTCTGCCGGACAAACTCCAGCTTTAGGAATGTTAGCTGTAAAGAAAACATGCAGCATCCTGGAACCAAAACTTGTGAATGTTAGAGTTGTTTTGCTGAAAACAGGCCTACATGTCAGCTGTTTGTAAAAGTTATATTTTTAATGCGTTTCTCCCTAATTTTAGAATAGATAGATGGAAAAATAAAAAACTTTTTTTTGTACAATAGGATTTTAAAGGGGCAGTATCATGTAAAATGAACTTTTTTTAGTTTTATATCATGTTATGTTATCCGCTCATCAAAAACAGAGTCTTACTTTGATTCATTCATGCATATTTGAGTAATCCTGTAGTGTCCTGAGGCAGCCAAGCAGGAGAGCAAAAACCACCGGTTGGGACTAGAACCACCTTCAGGGATCAGCTCCTCCTGTGGGCTGTGTCTCTGAATTGAGCTTCCTCATCACAGAGTACATTTAAACATAAAAACAACATTTTAATAACAGTTGAAGGAGACATAGTTACTTTATTATGGTATAGAATTTAAATATAAGCCTGAGAAACACATAATATTGACCTTATGTCAAAGAATACAGTATTATACGTAGTTCAGATGTGTATCACATTTTACTCTTCATCTCAAATACTTCCAGGTCGACTACAAAGCAGATGAGTGGCTGATGAAGAACATGGACCCTCTGAACGACAACGTGGCCACACTCCTGCATCAGTCCACAGACAAGTTTGTGGCTGAACTGTGGAAAGACGGTAAATTACCTCTTCTCTTTATCTGAATCCTAATAGCAGCTAGAGCCCATGTGTGTAACATGTCCTGTAGGATTCATGTGTGTTTGTAGAAAACACCAACATGCCTGTGTGAGTCGACTAACTATGGCTTTTGTCTTTGTTGTTCTGCACATTTCTCAAGTCTAAATCTGTCATACTGAACACCGCTCCCACTTCCCTCTCTTTCTCTGTGTTGTAGAGATTCAGATCATTCAAAGGGCCTCATTCTATGACAATGTCTCATGTCTGGATGAGCTGGAAGGTGAATGACTGAGTTGCACCTCAGCAGACCTGGGCAAAAATATGAAATGCTCAGAACGATCCCTGCTGCTGTGAAACACTGCTCAGGAAGGCCCGAGCGGCTAAATGCACATAATCACTCTAAAACGAGATGAAGTGGAGTGAGTAGGTGTATTTTTGCCCCGATCTGCCTGTAGCCGGTGCCGTGGGTCACGCAGTGTTTGAAGAGACTCCCCATCTGCTTCCAGGCTGCATGGCTCATTTGATTCAGCCAAAAGTAGCAGCGCCTAGTTCCTATGTATCTTACAAGTAGAACAGAGTCATTTGCTTCTCTTAGCTGAACCAGTGAGCTTTMATTTTAGCATCTTTGTGTGCCCAAGTTATGTATGTTCCTAATTTTACCGTGAGCGAGACATCCAAAAGCAAATGAAGAATATTTAATAATAAAGAAAAGCCTGCCTCCTGAGTAAGATCAGTGACTGAGAATTAAAACCAAGTGTTCTTGGTTTTTCACTTCAGCTCTGAGCTCATCATGGAAAATCCAGACAGAACAACATTTATCACATTCATCTAGGTGTTAAACGTTGAGCAATCTGTGACTCAGCATGTGAATTAAACTGCTAAGGCATTTATAAGCCTTTCATTTTAGTCTTTTAGAGAAAATGTTCAAAGGCATCACTCCCYATGGTTAAATGTGACTGTTTGGTTTATTGAGCAGCTTGTTTCAAGTTGATTCAAACTTTAGAGCAGATATTTTTATTGGAACATTTAATTTCCTAATTTCAGCACAATAAGACTCAATAAAAGCTAAATTATGACGTTTAAAAAACGCCAACGGTCAAAACATTCTTATTAAAAGCTCTAAATCTGTCTCTTTGGTCCAGTAGTTGAAACATTTTTAAACGGAGGTTCATACAGTTTATGGAGATGGATSATAGCCATGCTAAAATGTTTTATTTCACATTAAAAATATTTTTTACTTCATGAATGTTTAGTTAGAAGAGCTGAATCAAAGTTAGATGTAATGTAAGTAAATAGAATCCCTGATAGTCACATGCTTCGTCTCCATCTGCAGAGGCAACAGTAGATGTTTTTTCTGCCCTGCTAGAGCTGATAAAATGTTTTCATCCATCTGCACTCAGTCATGTAGCTTCCTCATGCTGCTGTTCTGCTGTTCCTGCAGCGATCCTCCTACAGCTGACAAGTTTTATCTGTCTGTGTCCTCACCAGTGGACCGGATTGTGGGCCTGGACCAGGTGGCCGGCATGAACGAGACGGCGTTTGGCGCCACCTACAAAACCAAAAAAGGCATGTTTCGTACCGTTGGACAGCTCTACAAAGAGTCGCTCACCAAACTCATGGCCACACTGARGAACACTAATCCCAACTTTGTCCGCTGCATCATCCCCAACCATGAGAAAAGAGTAAATCTGTACCTTTACTTTTTATAGACTGCACCGTACACTTAAGCCATGGTTCAATACGTTGTGCTACAACAAGAAACTAATGCCAGTCAGTTTTAATTTTTTTATTTTGTTTTACTGCAGGCAGGGAAGTTGGAGCCCCACCTGGTTCTGGACCAGCTCAGGTGTAACGGGGTCTTGGAGGGGATCCGCATCTGCAGACAGGGCTTCCCCAACCGCATCGTCTTCCAGGAGTTCAGGCAGAGGTGCCGAACTCCTCAGACTCCTTTCTCACAGAGGAGCGTTTCTTAGAGGAGAGAATAAACGTTTGTTTTTCCTTTCAGATACGAGATCCTTACACCCAATGCCATCCCCAAAGGATTCATGGATGGAAAACAAGCCTGTGAAAGAATGGTAATAAATCATCCTTTTTTCTCTCTTTGTTTTGTAAATGTTGCTCTGAACATATCGGTGTTTGTCAGATTCAAGCCCTGGAGCTGGACCCCAACCTATACCGTATCGGTCAGAGTAAGATCTTCTTCAGGACCGGCGTTTTGGCTCACCTGGAGGAGGAGAGAGACCTGAAGATCACCGACATCATCATCTACTTCCAGTCTGTGTGCCGCGGATACTTGGCTCGCAAGTAAGTTTCGGACCTTCACTTGTGCTTTTTTATTTGGTTTCATCATAAAGAAACTGTGAACTGTTAGTCCRGTCCTCCCGGCTGCCCTGCACCTCCTTTCAGGCCTCCAAATCAGCTGCTGTATCAATCACACACTTCTGCTCCCTGATGGCTTTACAGTGTCTACTTGTTCTCAAAGAAAACTGGCATTACTGGAAACCCTGGATACACACAGGGGTCATGAGCCAGCTCTACTCAGTCCAGCTCTTGTGGGGTCTCGGATACTAAACATCCAGATGTTTGGAAACTTTAAACCCAGAGAATCTAAATCTACACTGAGGGGAAAAATCTAAAGATGCATCAATTTAGCAGCTGAAGCTACCGTCAGTGGCACTGCTATAAGAATAAATTGATGTGAAATCAGTTTATTTGAAGGGTAAACCATCACTTGCAGGAAACTCATGTAACGTGATATTTAAAGCTTAAATTAAGTTATTTGCTGCTTATTTTTACATTAAATTCCTTTTTTCTGTCTTCAGACATATAAGCAATGGTTTATGCCAGATTATTTATTATTTTTGTTTCATTTTAGAGCTTTTGCTAAGAAGCAGCAGCAGCTCAGTGCCCTGAAGGTCCTCCAGAGGAACTGTGCAGCTTACCTGAAGCTGAGGCACTGGCAGTGGTGGAGGCTCTTCACCAAGGTAAGACCTCAAACACACCCTCAAATGTAGGTGTTAAACTCCAGAAACTGATTCTTATTGCATTTGTTGTGTTTCAGGTGAAGCCGCTGCTGCAGGTCACCAGGCAGGAGGAGGAGCTACAAGCCAAAGATGAGGAGCTGCTGAAGGTGAAGGAGAGACAGCTCAAAGTGGAAAATGAGCTGGTGGAGATGGAGAGGAAGCACCAGCAGGTAAGATTTTTACTGATGATTAAAATAAAAATAAATAAGAGATTATTTGATTTTCAAACTGTTTCTTTATCCTGAAGCTTCTGGAGGAGAAGAACATTCTGGCAGAGCAACTCCACGCAGAGACGGAGCTGTTCGCTGAGGCAGAGGAGATGAGAGTTCGCCTCCTTTCCCGGAAGCAGGAGCTGGAGGAGATCCTCCATGACCTGGAGTCCAGAGTGGAGGAAGAGGAGGACAGGAGCCAGAGTCTGCAGAATGAGAAGAAGAAGATGCAGTCTCACATCCAGGTTTGTGTCGTCCTCCTGATCATCTTCAGTCACAGGAACTGCTGCAGTAGATTAGCTTTAAACTAAAACTTTTAGATGGCTATCACCATGACCTTTTTTTTTATTTAACCTGCATCTGATTAATGACTTCACATCAGACGTCATGAATTTGTGTTTTCTTCCTTAGGATCTGGAGGAGCAACTGGACGAGGAGGAAGCTGCGAGGCAGAAGCTGCAGCTGGATAAAGTCACAGCTGAGGCAAAGATCAAAAAGATGGAGGAGGACATTCTGCTGCTGGAAGATCAAAACTCAAAGTTTCACAAGGTTAAGAAAATGTATCTAATGATGGTTGACAAAAAACCCTCGTAACCAAACTGTTTGTTGTTCTTAGGCCTGTCGCGATAGTCAATAAATCAATAAATCGCACGATAAATTTTTTTGAGGTCGGTTAAAAAAATGAGGACGATAAAGTTTCATTTTTCTGCTTGTTTGTTTACTTCGTCTCTCTCCCTCTCTGTGCTCCGCTGCACAGGGGCTCAGCTAACTCCTCCCCTCCTGTTTTCTTAGTGTCGGGAGGAGTCAACTGTCGCTTTAGCGTGAGAGCTCGTAGCAATAACAAAGTAAGGAAACGTTTCAAAGCAGAACGCGGCTGCTGCATTGTCAGGGCAATTGCAGAGCCTGGATTTCGTTGCGAGGAGACACAGAGAGAGAGAGACAGACAGACAGACTCCCCCAGAGCATTGCATTGACTTTCATTGATTTACCAGTATTTTCTATTACCATTTGACCCTAAACCTAACCTAAACTTTACATAGGATGTGAACTGGGATTATGTCCCCATAAGAAACAGTGGGTCCTCACCAGGCTGTGTAGTTTGCTTCATCTCTAAAGAGATGCTGCTCTTTAATATTGTTTATTTACTGTCTTAGTTGTGTGTGGTGTTTAATTTACATTTTGTTGTTCTTTGTTTTGTTTTTATTCAAGTGAATTTTTGTTAGAGACTGAGAGTCCACTTTGTTAAACATTCTTTAAAAATTAAAGTTTATTGATTTATTACACTTACATATTACGCTTTTATAATTATTAGTTGTAAAATGGTCACCAGGCAATATTATTGCTTATCGCAATAATTTGTGAGACAATTAATCGCCAAGCAAAATTTGTTATTGTGACAGGCCTAGTTGTTCTATCAAATATGGCTTTTCTCTTTAATATACTTTAAAGTCCCAGAAGTTTCAGTTTCTCTCTGATCATTACTCAGCTACAATACGTTATTGATAGTTGTATTTTTTTATATAACAGGAGAAAAAGCTGCTGGAAGACCGGATTGTTGAAATGACCACTCAACTAACAGAAGAAGAAGAGAAAGCAAAGAATCTTGGCAAAGTCAAGAACAAGCAGGAGATGATGATGGTTGACCTTGAAGGTAAACAAACTGCTTTTATTGTCTTCATTTAGGCGTTACTGAAGTATTTACAGCCATATAATGAGGTAACAAACTGCAGAAGTGATGATGTAGTCATTTTTCTCTTTAGAATAAATGTTATGTTAATTTTAATGTTTGCTGTCTTTACATGTTATTTTACTTCACGTTCCTACCTCCAGAGCGTTTAAAGAAGGAGGAGAAAACGCGACAGGAGCTGGAGAAGGCCAAACGTAAACTGGATGCTGAAACCACCGACCTGCAGGACCAGATCGCTGAGCTTCAGGCACAGGTGGAGGAACTGAAGATGCAGCTGATTAAAAAGGAAGAGGAGCTACAAGCTGCGTTGGTCAGGTTGGTCATTTCAAAATAAAATCTCTGAAAGCTACAACTGTTGGAGCAGAGTTAATCAGGAGACGAGACCCAGTTTCATCTTGAGGGATATGTCGGCCATTTTGAATTTGTGTTGTGGGTAAAAATAATGAATAATAATTATCTTACCTGTTGTAGATTGGTCTTTGAAAGAGCTCAGTTTAGAGAAAACAGTTCACTTTGGTCTTACGTTCACTCAGACTAGCTGTTAGCTCATCAATCCTGTCAGAATTTAACCTTTTTTTTTTCTCAAACTGGAGTCGTTCAATGACTCATCTCCAACAGGTAAGATATTGATCTTTTTAGTGTTTACACAGAGCCTCATTTCAAACCTGCGACAGAGTATTAGGGCCACACAACAAGATTTTTTATTATTATTATTATTATTATTATTATTATTATTATTACTAGAATAAATTCATAATATTACGAGGAAAAAAGTAAATATTACATGACGTGTCCATTTTCCCATCCCTCATTTCCTCCCTTATTTTCCTCACACCTGCTGTGTACAGCCATGTGTCTGTGTTTATAAAGTAGTCCATGATGACTTGGGTCACTGTGATTAATCATGTGCTTTCATCCAAATTATACGTGACGACTAAATCTGTCAATGCATCCATTAATTACAATACAGCTTCAGTTTATAGTCGTTTGCACAATTTCCAGGCGCTGCTATAATTTGATGCTAATGTGCTAAAAGATTAACTATTTATTTATAAGCAATACTAAAGAACAACTTGACAAGTTGCTCAACAAGTTGCTCCTCATTTTAATGCAGTGATAACTGCATGATTTTTCACGTAAAGGCTAGAATGTTATGACTTTATGCGACTTTAATGTCGTAATATTATGACTTTATTCTCATAATATTATGACTTTATTCTCATAATATTATGACTTTATTC
>NW_013952429.1:3205259-3208448 GCF_001266775.1 Austrofundulus limnaeus | reverse complement strand
ATGACTTTATTCTCATAATTTAAAAAAATAAAAAAATATCTTGTTGTGTGGCCCTAATACTCCATCGTACAAACCGGCTGAAATATTGATTGAATAATTTTAAATACTAAAAAGAGTTTCAGAAAAGAGCATGAGCTCCTTTTCTCCAGAGAAACCTTGAAGATGTGTTCCTCTGACCTTGTATCACTGCAGACCTAAAAGTATGCTGCTCACTCCAGCGTGCACCGCCTCACACTAATCCTCCCCTCAGAGCAGTGGCTGCATGTTATTTCCATGACAACCTCCCTCTGCTGTAATACAACAAGTCGGCGCCCAAAATAGGTGTTTAGACAAGAACACGCAGACAGAACTTGGACTTAAAGCTGTTAATGATCTCCTCTCTGATTTCCTCTGATCAGAATGGCTGAGAGGATTCCAGTCTGATTACAGCAAACGAATCGTTGATTCTCTTGGTGCACATGAATTTTTCCACATTAATCAAAATCAGSATGAAGTGAAGGAAAAACAAGCTGCTTTACAATAATTTACATATACAATGATGTCCTGATTTAAACTATTCTTGWTTCATGCAGACATAAAACTGGCCGATGACCCAGACAGCCTGATGTTAACCGTCTGCRTGTCTGATTTCACACGCAGCTTCCTGAGTTCAGTCACAGCTGCAGGTCATTAAACTTTCCTTCAACTCCATGTGGCTCTTAATGGATTTGGCAGAGACTTGAAGAACAATCTGACCATCTTTGTTTGGATTGTTGTGGCGMCACATTTAAATAAAAGTCATTAGAGCTTTTAATCAAACCGGTAGCATCCAGTTTTTGCACAATTGAGTCATGAAATCGTTAGTTTTCTTCTGAACAGAGGGTAGTTTCAGTTGTGAGCAGTTCACACTGCCACCGTGTGTCGGACAGAAATGATGGGTTTGTTGGCTTATATCCATGAAACACTACAATTTTTAATAGTATTTATTGGATATAATTTACAAACAAAAAATCGTTTGTGACTCAAGGATCAGGTCAAACATCATCATCGTGATGAAGATGTGGCTGCATGAGTATAATCCACTGGACACTTGTGCTTCCGAACAGGAGCGATGAAGAAGCTGCGCAGAAGAACAACGCCTTGAAGCAGATCCGCGAGCTGCAGGCCCAGGTAGCTGAGCTCCAGGAGGATYTGGAGTCAGAAAAGATAAGTCGCAGCAAAGCTGAAAAACTGAAGCGGGATCTGAGCGAGGAGCTGGAGGCTCTGAAGACGGAGCTGGAGGACACGCTGGACACGACGGCTGCTCAGCAGGAGCTCAGGTACCTGATTAAAGCTGAACTACTGATGAAAAGAGCAGTGATTGGAAGTTGAAGCTGTCTCCTGTCATTTCCTAACAGCTCCTCTCTGTATCTGACTTCAGGTCCAAGCGAGAGCAGGAGGTGGCGGAGCTGAAGAAAGCCTTAGATGAGGAGACCAGAAACCACGACGCTCAGATTCAGGACATGAGGCAGAGACATGCACAAGCACTGGAGGAGCTGTCTGAACAGCTGGAACAGGCCAAGAGGGTGAGTGTGTCCAACCGTGTGGCTTCACGTCAGATTTATCAGCTTACCGGTACCAGACTGTCGCCCTCTGCAGTTCAAGGCCAACCTGGAGAAGAACAAGCAGTGTCTGGAGACTGACAACAAAGAGCTGGTCTGTGAGGTGAAGACTCTGCAGCAGGTGAAGAGCGAGTCTGAATACAAGAGGAAGAAGCTGGAGGCCCAGCTGCAGGAGTTCACATCCAGAACCACCGAGGTGGAACGAGCCAAGGGAGAGCTGACTGAACGCTCCCTGAAGCTGCAGGTAAAACTGCTCCACAGAGAGAAGAAACGCAGCTTAAAGCACGCTTTCATGACAACTTTTTGTCTTCTGTCAGACGGAGCTGGACAACGTTTCTGCTTTGCTGGAGGAGGCGGAAAAGAAGGGCGTCAAACTGGCGAAAGATGTTGACAACTTGAACAGCAAACTGCAGGATTCTGAGGTTTGGAGACAAGAAAGGGCTGAACATTGACCACGTTTATGTCTCCTGTGTGCATTAGATGTCTGAAATATAAAGAAAAAAGTATCCTCCTTTACTATTCTTACACACTGTATGTACAGCAGTCAAAATGCTAACGTATTAAAGCCTGAATTAAACAATACCTCATCTAGCATCAACTATAGCTTCAGTAGTACGACACTAAAATATCTTTCTGGTCTCTGATCCTCATTTCTGTGTGAAGGAGTTGCTCCAGGAGGAGACTCGTCAGAAACTCAACCTGAGTGCCCAGATCCGCCAGCTGGAGGGAGAAAAAAGCAACCTGCTGGAGCAGCAGGAGGAGGACGAGGAGGCCCGGCACGCTCTGGAGAAGCAGCTGCAGACAGTGCAGGCTCAGGTGCCTGATCCAGGATTTAGTTTGTTGTTGAGATTYAAGGTCATGAAAAGATGTAGGCTCCTCTAATTCGTGGACGTGTCCTCCCTGCAGCTGTTTGAGACCAAGAAAAAACTGGATGAAGACGTGGGAGTGATTGAGAGTCTGGAGGAGGCGAAGAGGAAACTTCAGAAGGATATGGAGCTCACCCACCAACGCCTGGAGGAGAAGACCATGGCCTTGGACAAGATGGAGAAGACCAAGAACAGACTACAGCAGGAGCTGGACGACCAGATGGTGGACCTGGACCATCAGAGGCAGATCGTCTCCAACCTGGAAAAGAAACAGAAGAAGTTTGATCAGGTACAGAGATTCAGCAGGGTGAGCAGGTCAGATCACGGTTCTCAGTGTCTTTAAGGTTCTTGTGTTGTTTTTAGATGCTGGCTGAGGAGAAGACCGTCTCTGCTCGCTACGCTGAGGAACGAGACAAAGCAGAGGCTGAAGCCAGGGAGAAGGAGACCAAGGCTCTGTCTTTGGCCAAAGCACTGGAGGATGCCTTGGAGGCCAAAGAGGAGCTGGAGAGGTTCAACAAGCAGCTCCGCTCTGAAATGGAAGACCTGATGAGCTCCAAGGATGATGTMGGAAAGAACGTGAGTGACCTTTAACCCAGGGGTTCTTAACTTTTCTGACCTCAGGGCGCAATTTGTTGAACATAAAGAAGCACGAGGCTCAGTCAGGCATTACCAATGTACGGATCAAAATGATAATTATTATAAATCTTAGTTTAATTTGTATTTGCATTATAACTAAATTAAAT
>NW_013952429.1:3198034-3205165 GCF_001266775.1 Austrofundulus limnaeus | reverse complement strand
CTTTGATGCATTTTTCAAATTTCGCCTTGGGGCGGAGTTATCTTTTCACAGGGGGGTAAGATACACTTTAAATTTATTGCATGATAGAACTAGAAGCTGCTCTTCATGTTAGTGACAAACAATAACAGTAACAACAGCTTTTTGACAAGTTTAAAGTTTCTTTAAAATACATTAAAAATGTTTAAAATTAAACTACAAAAAATTATTTGATAAAGTGCAAATGAAAATATAGTTGTATCTGCAAATGTTTTTGATAATGTTTTGAACTTTTAAAATATTGCATGGTAGAACCAGAAGCTGCACTTCATAATAGTGACAGACTTTGGCCTTTTTTGACGGGTTGCCTTCATTACTGCTTCTACTTTTCATTTAAAATAGATTTCCACTTACGGCAGGTTTCTAAGGTTCTTCTTCTACTTATTAAAAGTTGTTAAACATATGAGTGGCGCACTACTGCTACTAGTGGTGAGAAAGTGTATTGCATCTGATTCAAAATCGATGTGGTCCGGCGGCCCTCTGCAGCCCGAAGTTAAAAACTGTTGTTCTTTTGAGGCCCTCCAGGTGGCGCTCGCGGCCTACAGGTTAAGAATCTCTGCTTTAACCTACAGACGCACGTCTAATAAATCTGTTTAAACCTACAAATAAGAGCTCACGCCACAGCTGAACTGTCTCACATATCTCAGGTCCATGAGCTGGAGAAGTCCAAGCGCACCCTGGAGCAGCAGGTGGCAGAGATGAGGGTTCAGCTGGAGGAGCTGGAGGACGAGCTGCAGGCCACAGAGGATGCCAAACTGCGCCTGGAGGTCAACATGCAGGCCATGAAGGCCCAGTTCGACCGAGACCTGCAGACCAGAGACGAGCAGGGAGAGGAGAAGAAGAGGGCGCTCGTCAAGCAGGTTCATAAAGCCTCAAATACTAAAAATGAAATATCAAGATGCCCGAGTTTGAAATGGGAGACGTTTGTTTTTGTACTGCAGGTACGCGAGATGGAGGCCGAGCTGGAGGACGAGAGGAAGCAGAGAACTCTGGCCATTGCCGCCAAGAAGAAGCTGGAGATGGACCTGAACGAGCTGGAGGGTCAGATAGAAGCTGCCAACAAAGGCAGGGATGAAGCCATCAAACAGCTGAAAAAACTCCAGGTAACACCTTTGTGTCTAAATGTGCCAGAAATCAAACCACCATTTTTAATTAATTATTACTGAAAAACAAAAAAAAAACATTTCTGCTAGCTTAGTGAACTTGTTCTGCGTGACCCCGTTGCTTCTGCAGGCGCAGATGAAGGACTATCAGAGGGAGCTGGAGGAGGCCAGAGCTGCCAGAGACGAGATCTTCACCCAGTCCAAGGAGAACGAAAAGAAATTTAAGAGCCTGGAAGCTGAAATCCTGCAGCTTCAGGAGGTGAACGCAGGCTGACTTTTATTTACCACCAGTCTACTAATGTGTGTGTGAGGTATGAAGGCTGACTGACCGCGTGTGTGTGTAGGACCACGCAGCTTCCGAGAGAGCCCGACGACATGCTGAACAGGAGAGGGACGAGCTGGCCGACGAGATCTCCAACAGTGCTGCTGGAAAGTCAGTGCAGCTATGAGATCACAGAGAGAACACGAGATAAAGCAGACTGAGAAAATGACGTGTGTGTGTGTGTGTGTGTGTGTGTGTGTGTGTGTGTGTGTGTGTGTGTGTGTGTGTGTGTGTGTTAGGTCGTCACTGTTGGAGGAGAAGAGGAGGCTTGAGGCTCGTATCGCTCAGCTGGAGGAGGAGCTGGAGGAGGAGCAGGGCAACATGGAGCTGCTGAACGACCGCTTCAAGAAGACGAGCATCCAGGTGGACTGAGTTAAACCATCACACCAAACCACCGTCCAGTCATTCCTTTAGGTGTCCTCACTTTAAACAAATGTTCTTTTATGTTTTTATTCTTTTCTCCCCCGTCCTCCTCCTCCTCCTCCTCAGGTCGACAGCCTGAACGCAGAGTTGGCAGGAGAACGCAGCGTCKCACAGAAGAGCGAGAACGCCCGGCAGCACATGGAGCGACAGAACAAGGTCTTTAGTTTAAATACATCTTCTCTCATGTTTGAAAACTAAACAACGTATGAGCACAAAAACCTCCAAACAACTCTGGAGCCCCGTGATACTGTAGGCTGAACGGTACAACATCCTCAAACACGGTTAAGTTTATAAACTTAAAAGTACATAGTGCCTAGTATACTTGACATACTTAAACTTATACTCAAGTATACTTATTAAAATGAACTTCAAGTATACTATTTGCTAAGGGAATGCAAAAGAAAAAAAAATCCCCTGTGTCCTTTCGCCGGCTCTGTAACACCCAGTCATACAGAAGATGATTGTTTGAAGTCGGTTCTACAAGCTGTTGAATCAAACACAGCTTTTGTATTTTCTTTGAAAAACTGAATAAAAAAATAGCATCAGATGAACAACAAAACTAAGTAGAAATATTCAACAGATAAAATATGCTTTTAAATGAACTGAAGTTTTGAATCTTAAACGCAGGAGCTAAAAGCGAAGCTGGCAGAGTTGGAAGGAGCCGTCAAGTCTAAGTTCAAGGCATCCATCACTGCGCTGGAGGCTAAGATCCTTCAGCTGGAGGAGCAGCTGGAGCAGGAAGCAAAGTAGGTTTCTTTTTGTTGGTAGACAGCGTTTTGTAAACTGATCTGACCGATTCCTGTCTGCAACCTGCAGGGAGAGAGCAGGAGCCAACAAAATCGTCCGCCGTACAGAGAAGAAGCTGAAGGAGGTGATGCTGCAGGTGGAGGACGAGCGGCGCCACGCCGACCAGTACAAGGAGCAGGTGAGGACAGGTCTGACCACGCCTCCCCTCGTCTGGTCTCCACCTGTTTTCTCACGTCTGCTGTCTTCTCAGCTGGAGAAAGCCAACTCCCGCATGAAGCAGCTGAAGCGTCAGCTGGAGGAGGCGGAGGAGGAGGCCACCAGAGCCAACGCCTCCCGCAGGAAGCTGCAGAGGGAGCTGGACGACGCCACCGAAGCCATCGAGGGTCTCACCAGAGAGGTCAACTCGCTCAAGAACCGCCTCAGGTGGAGATGATCAGTATCTGCTGCTCTGATTGGTTATTAGAAAAACACAGGGTTTCAATTCAATTCAATTCAGTTTATTTATACAGCACCAAGTCACAACATACGTTGTCTCAGGACACTGTACATAAAAAGATTGAATCACTTCATCACAGTCTCCCATCCTGAGCAAACGGTGGAGAGGAAAAACTCCCTGCTAATCAGGAAGAAACCTCCAGCAGAACCAGGCTCAGAGCAGGCGGGCCTCGACCGGATAGGTTGGGGGACAGGAAATTCATTCATTCATTTTATTAAAAAATAATAATAAAATAAAATACAAATGACTAATAAAATGAAATGAAAGGCAGCAGAAAGAAGAAAAATCTTATATCTGTGCCTTTTCTCCATCAAATAAATTCAAACAATAATAATCCTTACGTAACAAAACAAAAAATAAATAAATAAATTAAATAAAGTAAAATAATAAAGTAACCATCAAATCTTTCTTGAACACATTATCCATCCTAGGCAGGTCATTTTAGAGGGTTAATAGAGTTTGGGAGGGTTAAATGAAATTTGACCTGTTTTTTTGTTTTGTGTGTGTGTGTGTGTGTGTGTGTGTTTGTGTTTGCTTGATGCAGGCGTGGCGGTCCAGTCAGCAGCTTCTCTTCCAGCCGCTCAGGCCGCCGCAACCTCAACCTGGACGGAGCCTCCGTGGACATGTCTGACGACGACGCTGAGAGCCGCGCCAACGACTTCAACGACACCCAGACCTCTAACGTGGAGTGAACACAGCGACGCCCACCTGCTTCCTCCTCAGCACCCCCGCACCGAGGCCCCCCACCCGTCACGTTAACCCACCGACCGCTCAGAAGCTTGGAGCCGTTACAAACGTTTGTCACCTCTGCCGTGGTTTTTGGTATTTATCACTGCAGGGAAGCCCCGCCCCCCTGGTCCCACAGAGACACGTCTGCCTTACTGTCCTCTGGTGAGCTTCTAGCCTGGTTGGTCTGATCAGCCACGTGTCGTCATGTAAACATTTATCCGAGTGTGCAGGTGTGAAACTCATCGTCACGATGCAGGACCACGAGGACTAGATGGTTTGTTTTTGTGCTAGTCGACACTTCAGAGTTCAGAGGTGTTAAACAGTCGGACAGCAGCTGTTTCTTCATCTTTTACTTTTTACCAACACAACACGTAAACTCCTCGGGACATGCGACAGAAAATTGATGGACTCAGAACTGGAAAGTGTGTTACTGTGAAACAAAGGAAGGTATTTTATTTTCAACTTTGCCTCATCTCATTTAATGAAGGAAGGTGTGGCTCTGTTTCTGCTGCGATCCTGAAGCTTGTGACGGTTTTTAGATTTACTGAAGTGAGCTGAGAAGATGAACAGAAACATGAAGGATTAAAAGCTCTAACTGGAAAGCACTTCATCTCAATGTGACACTAACTGGATGATCTGATTAGAAATGAAAACTCTTGTTCTTAGCCTCACTTTATCAGTTTTAATCTCTGCTGCTCTGAGGGGGGTTGTTGAAACAGTTAAACTTGCTGATTGAAGTTTGGTGATCTTTAAAACAATTATCTGATTTGTATTTATATTAGATCCCAGTTTTCTGGTTTATTATTCTGCCTACATTAAAACTTTCCCTTTCAGTGATTTCTGACAAGTTAGAAAACATTAAAAATTAAAAGCATCCAAAACTTTAATTTAACCTCCCTGCTGCCTTTGAGGCCTCAGTTATGAGTTTTAGCTGATTTCAGGAATGATAAACGCACCGTTTTCTAAATCTAAACTTTTAGCTGCATGACTCGAATGTACTCTGTGCCATTATTTTATTTTGCAAGTTAAATCCCATCTCCTGCAGAACTTTAACCTTTTTTCCCCTCATCTTGAACTGTTTTGTTAGACTCAGCTGTTCTTTCATGTCAGCAGCTAAGTTTTTAAACTGGAGTCGTTTCTTCTACTCAAACATCGCTGCCCTACTCTTTAAATTTAAACTTTAAAAGGTGCCTTAGACACTAGATAAGAACAAAAGCAGGTGAGGATTCATTAGATGTGGAAAACAAAAAAATAACAGGTGCATTAATAAAATGTTTGAGATTTGGGTTTTATTCTTTTGTATTTTTGTTTTGTCTTTGCTCGAATGTTGGGTCAGTTTCAGTATTAATTACCGTGACAGGCTGCAGCAGCTTCTAAGATGTTTTTCTGGTGAGAACTTCAGTCCGTCTGGGAACGGAGGCTCTGCACAGGGTTGAATGTGGTTGGAAGCTTTAACATCCACAACAAGCTGACTCTTTTTTCTTTATTATTATTATTCATCTGGCTGTTGACAACCAGGCATTCTACTGCAAATACTCTCATTATGTTACTTCTTGTATATTTGTATTTCTAGATAGTAATTTCCCCCCTTTTACTGTTTGTTTTTGTAAAAGGAAAATAAAGCATATTCATCGTAACTCTTGACGCTGGTTTGGATTTTCATGGCTCATCTTAGACGTGTCGACTTTCAGCCTGAGTTGTAATTTTGTCACATTAAAGACAGTTCACTGAGACAAAGGAAGAAAAAGTCACAAGTCGTCGTGAAAACCACCTGTTTTAATTTAATAACAGACACACAAAAATAAATCTACAAAAAGACCGAATTAGGTAACCAGAAAACCACGAAATGTCATTCTTTTAATCCTCCAGAAACCAGTCAAAGCACAATTTAAAAGATGTCACCCACTGCTCYGGTCACATGACTTCACGCCGACACTCAGGGGTTAGAAATGTCAGGATGAACACGAGTCCACTCAGACCAGCAGCACCCCACCACTAGGAGCTACAAGACAAAAACAATCTTTGGCTTCTTTCTCTGTGCAGCCGGTCAGACACACACACACACACACACACACACAGGGAACAGCTCAGCAGACAGACTCGGGAAGAACAGTTTTATAAACGGAGGTATTCAGCTGAGGAAGGGTTTCGCTACCAGTGTTCACAGAAAGCAAAGTCAAGTTCAGTTTTTCAGAGAGGTTTAATTTTTATCAAAGCAGCCACTAAAAGCTACAAACTTCAAGATTTCAATCAACTAAACAGCAAAGACTTATTGTAGCTTTTATTTAAGGGACATTTTAAGGTAAATTCTGCTGCTTTGCTTCAAGAAGCTCACTTAAACTTCCTGCTGTCCTTTGGTCAAAATGACCCCCCCCCAAAAAAAAGACTTGACCAAAAGGCAGCATGGTTTAAGTAAAGTGATCACACCACTTCATCTAGATAACACTGTTTATTTTAAAGATTTGATCTGGCCTCCATGTCTGAAAAGTGAAGCCAATGTCTAGTTTCAAAGATGGTGACTGGCAGCATACTAAAGTTTACAAATACGTGATTAAATCACTTTTTTCTGACAGCAGGGGCCACTCAGAACAGAAAGTCACATTTCTTTTCTTAGTTTCAAGGTCAAAATCTAAATCWGGAAAATAAAGTTTAAATGTCACAATTAAGTAAACAAAGTCTAAATACTATTTAAAAAATGAAGTCAAAATGATAAAAAAATAGATTAAAAATTATTCAAAAACCTATTATAGGCTTTAGGTTTGGGCAAAATCATATGTGTAATTAATAAAAAAAATTGTCAATATTTGCCACTTCGCAATTTTTTTGTGCATTATTCTCAATATTTTGATTTTATTCTCAAAACTGGAAACCAAAACCCAGTGGGTTTTCCCACTTCTGCGTGGTTCTGATATGAATCTCCTTTAGATTAAACTTGACTTTGCTCTTTGGACACCCATCGGAAAACAAGGAGTGTCAAAAACTAACAATCAGAAATGCTCCGACACGTTGAGAAGAGGTTTGAAAGCCAAGCGACAAACTTGTACTTTTGCATTGAGCTTTTACAGTCCTGCATAGTTCTTTTTCATACGTTTTAAATATAAACTAAGGCGTTTTGTTATATTAAGCTGATTTGAGTCAGTAAGCAGTGAAAGTTTAAAAAATAATAATAATTCAAGTAAGCTACAATCCTGTGTCTCCTCCCCCCTCCACACTCTCACGGGTGAGTTTCCCTGTTCAGAAGGGGATCCCCAAACTTTTTCAAGTCTTTTTATTAT
>NW_013952429.1:3187200-3198002 GCF_001266775.1 Austrofundulus limnaeus | reverse complement strand
TATATATATATATATATATATACATACATATACATACAGAAAAAAGGTCCAGTGTGATTAAACAGCACCAAAAACACACTGAGCAAGAGTGGGGCTTCAAACTTGCTCTTTTTGTGGAAGGGGGAAATGTCTTTACTCAGTCATAAAAATCATCTCAAAGTAATTAACAGCACATTTTTCTTATCTACACACACATTCAAATCAACCTCACACACACACACACACACACATTTTTATCCCTGTGTAAATTAAAAAATAATTTAGCAATATTAATTTAAGCTACTACTTAACAGTCATTTGTGGGAGCAGAGGTGACCAACAATAAACTTCTACAGACACAATTCCCACGTTGGCGACGAACAGAAAAACACAAATTTAATAATAATAATTATATTCTGCTTTTCTTTTCCTCTGCGAGAACAAGTTTCCTATTGTTTCATATAATTCTTAAATACAAATATTACGTAGCGTACTCCTACTCACACATGTACCGCCACCTCGCTCGCACTCAGTTCCACAGTGATCGAGGTCAGTCGTATGTAAACATGTTGACGAAAAATAAAAAGAAGAAGCCGAACAAAAGGAAGTGTACCTGCCATTTACTCTGTCTTGTTCTCACACCTGGTTCTTTAGAGAAAATACAGGTAAATTAATTCACTGCCACTTGAAGCGACTTTTAGGTCTGTTAGGAGCCGGCGGACGCCGCCACGTGTTGAACACGTATTCCTAYAGGTTAGCGCGTCCAGGAGGGTATGATGTCACTCTGCTGGCATCATCTCCTGTGCTCCTATTATCAGTGGGTTTTCCTCGGCATCATCTCCTGCGCTCCTATTGGTCAGTGGGTTTTCCTCTTCATGTCTCCACTCTGGCTTTGGTTCACGTCTGAGAGAGGTAGAGACACAAGCGTTTGTCAGCAGCATTTCAAAATAAGAGTCTAGATCCAGGTTGACAGAAACATGAACTGGAACAAAGTCCTGTTCACACTACTTTGAATATTTTTAAGTTTGCATCTTGTTTTCATGCACAGACTGTGGGGATACGTGGTAGCATGGTTACAGTCTCAGTCATTCAGGTTGTTTAGGTTGTGCACAGCTTTTGTTTTTTTAACAACTAAACAGCTGTAACCTCTAAAATACGATTCAGTTTGCAGGGATTCAGCCAGTTACAGCTTCCTGTTTATGCTCTTTCCCCATATTGTGATGATTCATTCAGGTCATCTCTGACAAGTCTGAGTAACAGAACAAATCCACACTGAGCTGACACTGATGGATGGAGAGTAAAGGGAGGAGGATTAAAATAAAAAGGAGGAGGAGGAATTCAGGTTACCTGAAAAAGCAAGCTGCAAGTGAGGAGGTAGGGCAGCCTGCGACCCTGACTGGAGGCTCTTATATAGATCTGAGGAGAGATGGAGGGAAGAGTGGACAGATGAGAGAAAAAAGAGGTGCGAAAACAGCAAAAAACACACGTTAAAACGAGGGATAAGAGGAAGCGATGGATCAAAGTGGAGAGGCGGCAGAACAAACAGCTCCGAGGGGTTCAGATGTCAGAAAGAAGACGGACAAAGACTGTTTCAGAACATCTGGTGAGCAGCAGAATGACACAAATATTCATCCCAGCTGTCACCCTGGACAGGTCCACCACAGGGACACAAACGAGACGACCATTCACTCTCTTACTCACACCACGTTAGACGCATCTTTTTAATTGGTACGGTAATTTTAAACATTTAGGACTGGTTTTAACCTAAACTTGTTCTAAACTAAATTAAATTATGAGAAGCTTTGTTACATAAAAAAAACTAAAAGCAGATTTTGTCTGGTTTTTGTTATTAACAACAAAGCTAATCTGATTCCTGGATCATTAGATGCTCAGCTGCAGCAGACGGACTTCATGTCCAGGAAACATTTCTCTACAGACGGTCCAGTCGGGCAACAGACCAGAACTTGTTAAAAGTGTCTGTTAAGTGACTAATTAACACTGGTTATGTGCATTTATTTACATGATAAATTCCAAGCCTTTTTAATGATTAACACTCACCCATTAGGTCGCTCTGTGCTAGCGGGTATCCTGAGTTGGAGCTGGGAGCTGATCCCATCCCAGCTGCTCCCGGGGCTCCAGGAGCGCTGAAATTAAGCATCGAAGGGAACTGAAAGGGTAGCGAGACGGGCACCAGGCCTCCTAACATCCCAAAGCCCAGAGGGAGAGCGGAGTGGTTGCTCAGGAGGGCGGAGCCGGCATTTGACACCTGAGAAGATGAGAAAAACAGAGTTTATTAAAAGACAAACTGGTTTTATTATTGAGCAACATGCTGTTAGGACACACACCTGTGAGAGGTTTATCGTTGTAGCTGATGAGGTCAAAGTGCTTGAAGCTGCCCAACCGTTTCCTGCCTTTGAGCCCTGGTTAGCCCCACCCACCGCCCTCTGCCTCTGATTGGCTGAGCCTGTAGCTGTGGAGGAAAGGGGCGTTTTGTCCGCCGACACCGCTCCTTTGTTGTTGGAGTTGCTGTTGACGCTGCTCGTGGTGGGCGGAGGTTTCTGGGCGCCGGCGAAGCTGCAGCCGCCCGGCGTTTGCTTTACCTGCCCGCTGAAGGGGGGCCGGAAGGTTTTGGGCGTTTTGGGAGCGTACTGGAGCTGCTGCTGGTTGGAGATGATCTGATGGGGGAGCTGGTGCGAGGGCGAGGATGACGGGGAGGGGGAGGAGGAGGGAGGAGGGGTGGGCGCAGGAGGCCGGGGGGTGAGTTTGATGATGGGGGAGGAGCTGCTGCTGTGGGACGACTTGGTGAGGGTGACCTGCATGGGGGTGATGAAGTTGGGCTGAGGGTGACGGTGCGGGTGGGGTTTAGCTTGAGAGGGGTGGGAGCTATGGGAGGTGGGGGACGGCGAGGACGCTGCGGGGGAGGGGGGGCAGAACGACTGCAGGTTGGGCGTGGAGCTGGGCCGGGACTGCGACGAAGAGGAGGAGGAAGGTGCGACGCTGCCGTTGCTGACAGATTTGGTGCTGGTCTTGGACAGTCCCTGACCAGTTCCCAACGTTCCCAGGATCCCTGCTGGGCTGGCGAAACCCTTCGGATGCGGAGGGAGCAGAGGGGAAGCTGTGGGGGGAGGCCGCTGCTTCGGGGGTGAGGGAGACGGGTGGGGGTGCATCTTGCCCATAATGGAGGCAGGTCTGGAAATGAGTCTCTGAGTCGGGCTTTGGACCTCCATAGCTTTAATCTGAGCGTAATGATCTTCCGCAGTCCTAGTGGCTAGCGACACGCCCGATGCCGTCACGCGGACCACGGAGGACACGACCGGAGACGAGGAGGTAGAGGAGGAGAGGACTGGCATGGTTCCCAGCGGGGGAGAGGCCTCCGCCTTCGACGGGGGGTGATGCTGAGGCGCGGATGAAACAGACACGGACACCTGAGAGGCCGAGGGGTAATGAGGGGCGACGGGGGGAGGAGAAGAGGTGGGTATCTGCAGGGGCGGGGGTGAAAGGGGGCTCTCCGCCAGGAAGCCCAGGCCCTTGGATGCGTTGCTGAGGATGGCCAGAGCGTGAGAGATGGAGTCCAGAGAGGGAGCCGTCAAATCCTCATCCAGAGAGTCCGACAGACAGATGGGCTCCGGGGGCGAGGAGGAGGAGGGAGGCGGGGGGCGGCTGGGTGTCGGGGCCAGAGATGGGATGGTGGTCATGGTCAGAGGAGGCTTGTTGGTCCAAAGACCCTCCTGAGAAACAAGAAACAACATGAGTAACCTTTAAAACAAAATGTTCACTTGTTTCTAAAAATAAACTCGTAGTAAAACGTTTGAGCATCATCCACCTTGGCTTTGGCCTTCGGTCCGGGCACCATCCTCCTCTTCACTCTGAATAACAAAAACAAACATTTACCAAACGTAAATAGAGCGATTTCAGTAAAATAAGAAGTTTCATAACAGATACTTACAGATTTCCAGTGAGGTGACCGTGAACAACAAAACTCTCCTTGAACAGAATCCTGCACATGCCAGTGACAAAAAACAAGAATAAAAATCAACTAACTCTCTTCATAAATTATTTTTTGTCTGGGATGCATTTTTTTATTACAACCAAGTAATCATAGTTAAAAAATGAGCTTGTATTTATTAATGTGTTGTTTCCTGGAGCTCTTCTTTTTATCACTAAATTAACATCTATTATTCTTGCATTGTGGCAGGAAGATAATTTCCTCCAACACTTCATCAGTCTGGTAGGTAGGTGTAGGAACCAAGCTTTGCCTCTGAAGTGTTTTTCTAGCAGGTTGTAATCTTGGAAGCACGTATGGCCAACAATCTGCTCATTTACTGTGCTTTTAAATATAAAATATACACAGAAAAATCGCTAAATCCAACTGTAGGCGTGTAGCTAATAGATAAAGACTTTTTATACAAATGTATTCTAGCAATGTACAATTTGCCTAACTCCTTGTTAAATTWAATTTTAAGAAATAGTTTTTATTATTTGTCTAGAACTGTTTSAACAGAAAACGTAGAATAAACCAACGTGGTTTCATTAAATGAGAGTTTACATGTTCTCCACATACGTCTGTGGGTTTTTTAACAGTATTTTTAGATTCATTGTAAATCTAAAGTGTCCCTAGGTGTGAATGTCTCATTTGTCTCTATGTGTCCCTGTGATGGTTCTGCACCTTGTCCAGGGTGTCCCCTGCACCCTGCACAGAACGTCACACAGAACATGAAGAGGAGGACAACACACGGACCTGGTCTGCATCCAGCCTTTGGGCCATAGTGGTTTGACCTCGTTCTCTAAGAAGGCCTTGAGGTAGTCCTCCAMAGACAGAGAGCACTGCTTCTCCAGCTCATAGCAGCTCAGCTTCACTCGCACCAAGTTACACAGCAGGTTCCTGCAAAAACACAGAACATCCACAGTCAGCTTCATCAAACACATAAAGCCTGGGGCCGTTATTATCCAATACAAAGGTGTAAAATACATATTTAAAATGTGCATTCTCTACGTTTGTGTCATGTAATTTAGAATCTAATTTGTGCCTAAACAGGTTAAATTGGCTTCAAAAAATGTGTTTGGCAAAACTTATAATAAAACAAAACAAAAATGTCAACTCCTCAAACAGTAATTAATACAAATTAAACAATTTCATATTTCTTTAATATTTTTTCTTTGATCGTTTTCTTACAGGAATTAAATGATCCAGTGCTTTTACAGTCATTTTCCAGATTATTATATAGTCTTATACCTTTTACTGAAGTGCATCTGTCCTTCAAATTTGTTCTGATTTTCCGTTTAACAAACATTTGTAATCCCTTCAAATTATAACAGCTTTCCCTTTTAACAAAATGTGATTGGATGTTTGACGACAACACATTTCTATGAGCCTTATACATAACCTGCAGAATGTTATAATCAACAACTCATGAAATATCCAAATTTTTATATCCAAATATATAGTTTCTCCATTAAAAAAACTTCATCAAATCAAGGTATTTCTCTGGAACCACTTATGATATCAGGATGAACAAAATGTAGCTTAAAAAAGAGGAATCTTAAAATGTGTTTAGATCATTTTGAATAAAGTTGATTTAATCCTCAGTTTGTTTTGATGGATCAGATATTAGCCAATGTTAAGGTCAGTTTGAGTCAGGATATTTAAGAGTTAATCCCTAGATTTAGATTTGAGGAGTGAAAAAAATGCAGAATAACAAAAAATTTGTTTTAATCTGAACTTTAGTTATTTGGGTGGAGCGTATCATCCCTACCTGAGCTTCTCATCCCAGAGAAACTTCTTTCGAGGACCCATCACTCTTTTTCCTGGTCTTTCCTCATCCTCCTCTTCAGAGCCGTTCTTATCGCCCTCTTCTGACTGCTGTCTGTAAAAACACAAAAAAATGCTCTTAGATATAAAATAAACTATTATTTTATTCTTTAATTTGTTGTTTTGTTGTATTTAAAGCAAACAATCCTGTAGAAGTTTAAGCCTAAAATTAAAAATAAAAGAATGAATGCCAAACCTTTAAAAGAAAACTGATTTTATTTTCTAACCAGATCTGAACAAAACCCGATTTCAAATTTATAAACCCTGAAGGACAGACTCACTTTGCAGCCTTGGCCATGCAGTCCATGTCATATCTAGCTATCTGCTCCGGCATCACGCTGCACACGGCCAACTTCAGCTTCAGCAGAGGCGCTCGCAGACGGTCGTCCTGATTCAAGGAAAGGAACAGAGAGATGGAGCCGCAGCAAAAGGACACGTTAACAAGGAAGGGAAAGAGGAAGYAGAATCATTGATAAAATGAGGAAAAACGAGAAAATAATTAATCATTTTGATTCATAGTGTCAACAGTGCTAATGGTGCGTGACAAAAGACATTAGGGTGTCACCGTGTTTTTGTTCATGTCAATCCTACCATCAGAGTCTTATAAAGACCCACATCTCATCTTCACCCTGAACAGATTTATTGTTTTTGTTCGTAGCAAATAAAAGTTCAAAATGTAGGAGCGACAGACTTTTAGCTAGCACAAAGCAATCAGAAAAGGCTGCAGCTTGAAAGATTGTTTCCTAATCGTATTCTGGATGGGTGAATGTCAGGGGATTTGGCACTTCCTCCGCAGATAAGCTTTGCTCACCTGGATGTTGAGGCTGAGCTTTTTGAGGCGCTTGAGGAGGGCCTCTTTGTTGCACGGCACAAAYGCTTCCATGTGCGAATAGATGCCTGAGCGCACCTCGGGAGGCTGCTCCTGGACCTGCAGCTCGATACTGACACAAAGTCAAGGCGGTTAGAAACAAAAAGAAAAGAAACAAAAACAATAAGGAAAAAAGAAAGCAGAATAAAAGGCAGAGATGGGAGAGTGAAGTGGTGGATGGGCRAGAACGGTGGGAAGTGGCAGAGGAATGAGAGCTGGGTAAATAGAAATGCGTAATATGTCATTACCGCTGACAATAGGAGACGGAGAGAAAACAAAACACTTAAAGACAGCAGGAGAGGTGGCTAGGGAAATTGGCTGAAAACGAATGAGAAAGGCTGATAAAAGGAGGAAGAGAGTGAGTTGCAATCTGCCTGACAGTGATTTAAAAGCTGCCCTACTCACTCCAGGAGAATGTTATTCATGTCCAGGGTGAAAAATTTCTTCCTGCCCTCCTGATCAAACTGCCGCGAAGCCTGAGGAAGAAAAGGTCGAGTCAGCGTACAGCACTGTTTTATCATAAATATCTGGGAGGGTGAATACTTGAAAAAGTGACAAATGCTTACAAAGACTCCAAACTTAATCACAAATCATTAAAGACATGGTAGAAAATTACGATTCTGACTGGTTAAAAACAGCTGAAGCATCTTTTTTTGTCACCTCCTGTCTGAAACATCCCCTGTCTCTTTAAGGCCTCTCCCTAAAGTCTAAGAATATGTGTGTGGGCCGCTGCTGGGTGTGTTGATGCTGTTTGTCCTGGAGCTTTACTCTGATGTACAAACAGCAAACATCTTAGTTGACAAATATAAAACTAGTTCTTACCACCCAGACAGCGAAACGCTATGTTTTTCAGTAACTATGTTCAAGTTTGTCTAAATGTGACTTTATTCAGGTTAGGGTGGTCAGAACATTAATACAGAGAATAACACAGTGAGGTTTTTCTCTTCTAATAATAGTTTGCATAACCCCCCACAATTTTGTTGGAATCTAAAATCATCACCGTCATTTTTCGTGTTTTTTTAAATTTATGGAAGTATATCAATTTTCACAAGAGATGTAAATCATCTGCGTTGCCGTGCAGTCAGTAGCCAAAATTGGCCCAGTTCTGGCCCACACAAGGCACAACTTGGTCCAGATACTGCATAAAATGGCGCCCCTTTGGTGGCCCAGATGTGATTTGCCAGAGGTGGTCCATACATGGATCAGCACCACATAAACCAAATTACAACCGGGCCAGTTGTGGCATCTTAAAAACAATGCATCATTGCCCGACCTGACCCACATCCAGTTGACAAACCAGCAGAGCCAGTGTTAACAGCTGAAAGTCATGCGACGCATTTCTCAACAWAAAATGATCTTAAAGGGATCCAGGATTAGTTGTAACATTAGACTTTATTTGATAAAACATACAGTTTGACTGTAAAATAAAGACTGTAAAAATACTGTAGGGTGTTTAGTTTAGTAAATTTTTTAAAACATATTTTAAGATGGACTGAGCCATTTTATGTACACGCAAAGCATTCTGGGTAAATGATGACATGGATGAGGTCATTAGTGCGAGGCTGCTAGCGAGTTATATTCACACTGAAGGTTAAATCTTGGACAATATCTGGACCTAAGTTTAGCTTGTTTGTCGCGCTAGCACCGAGCTAATACATWTAAGGCAATRTAGCATCAGCGCTAACGCTAAAGCTAACAGGCTAAGCTGAGGTTCTTCTTCCATGAAGCAGCTCTGTTGTCCTCCATCCATATTTTCAGTTCCAGGCTGAGTCATTTCTACCTTCTCCTCTCTGTCAACGCTCTCTGGTTTCATTTAAAAGAGTCGATCATCAGATATTGTCCAAGATTAACCTTCAGGGTGGATATAGCTCGCTAGCAGCCTCGCACCGATGACCTACCCACATCATCATTTACCCAGAATGCTTTGTGTGTAAATAAAATGGCTCTGTCCGTGTTAAAATATATTTTTAAAAATTTACTAAACTAAACAGCCTACAGTATTTTTAAAGTCTTTATTTTACATTTAAAATAAATGTTTATCAAATAAAGTCTAAAGTTACAACTAATCATGGATCCCTTTAAGGCTCTGTCACRCATGTTTTAGACAACTTATGAATTTTATTTTTCTAAATTACTAATAAAAGTTGTTTATTTGCTCAATTTGTTAGCGTTACAGTATGTACATGCCTTCCAGTAGATTTTTAAAATTCCATCTTTAACAGACATTTTTAAATTTTTCATAATTTGGCATAAATTGTCTAAAACGTTATAGTGTGACGGGGCCTTTAGTCTAAAATTCTGGCATTATAGATGAGCCTAAACTCCTTGTCTGTAAACGGTTGTTACTATTGTTAAATCTCTTCTCCTATGTTGTGTAACAGGAATATAAAAACGCTATTTTTTCACGTTTTTCTTCCTCCTCCTCACTTTTCTATTTTTCACCTCTGTATCTATCAATTACATAAACCCTCACCGACCTACATGTACCTCTTTAGATTTCACTAACGTCCAAAAAATGACAAAATAACTTTTTTTTACAAGGCCTGTTTAGTTACACAGCTACACACAACTTTCAGTTTTAAACCCATTTTTCTCTGATACTTCACATGAGATTATTCTCACCGGGGTAAACAGTAACAATAAACATTCGGAGCCACTTTGTAAGCTAAGTGGTGTTTGTGTTTCACTTCGTTCAAGAGGCATTATGGGTAATTGCAACCGCCTACTAAGAGACCACAGTCTACTCACCGCCCGCAGGTCCTCGATGCGTTTAATCAGGGGAGCAGGCAGTCCATCAGGTAGAGGCGGCGGAGAGAATAGTCCGCTGGAAGACCCCAGGCCTCGCCCTTGACCCCCTCCTCCTCCTCCTACTGCCGCTTTATGAGCAGGAGCGCCAATACCCAGAATGCCGTTCTCCCTGGCTGTCGACACGGCATTCTGCTGATCCGTGTCCAACAAACTGAAGTCCAAGTCGCCCAACAGATCCTGCAGCTCCTTCTCGGTGGCCGAGCCCAGTAGAGACATGGCGGCGGGGTCCGAGGTGAGGTCCTTCAGAGCGAGGTCGCTGCCAGCTGTGCCGGCCTGCAGCTGGGTGGAGTTAGAAACTAATGGGAGGTTTGTGGCGTTGCCCGAGTGGGACTTGTTAGCCGCACCTCCCGACACGACGAGGGGATCCACGCTGGGGTTTGTTTTCCTCATCTCCTCTTTCTCCCGGGTGAAGCGACGCAGCATTGCTGCCAGGTACAGAGAGTCCTTCATCAGTTTCTTCCTCTTCTTCTTCTCCGGTCGGTGGAGGTTGAGCGCTGTCACTCTGTTGGAGAGAAATATGTTATCAAAGCATTAAAGACATGTTTAAAATATAGTAAACAACTTTATTTATTCTGGATTTATGAAGAGTTATACAACCATATTCAAACCAATATGGAGTCCATGAGTGAGACAGGATAAAGTGTCAAACATTCACCAGGAGTGGATGTTCCTGCAGGTCCAAATTAAGTTCAGACTGTTTGTTGCTCAGAAAGTTAAAGAACTTGATCTCAGATTCTGTGTGCTTCAATTATTAGATGTTAAAATTAAAAGTTAAAAAGGTACAATATGTAAATTACTCATCACATATGATTATTTGGGTTATATTTTTTATTTAAATAAGTCCAGAGCTATTTTTTGCGTCCCTCCATATCCACCTCTCGCCAATTTTGGGGGAAAAAAAAGACGGCCAGAGCGAGGCTGAGTGCTATGTGTGGTCCTCATAAAGATAGGAAGACGTGTGTATGTGTGCGCGCGATGAAAACTCTGCTTTTAATCACGTAGCACCGATGCGACAGCTTAAATTGCAAGCTACTTTTTCTTTCTTTAAAATAAAATGCGACAGGTGAAGCCACATCATTGTTACCTTATCAATAATTTAGAATCACCAACACAGACCCCGTGTGCAACCAGGTTCCCGCGAGTCCGTTCATGTTCTATAAATAGCGCTGATCAGCAGCGCAGCTGTAATGTCCCTCAACTTTGAAAAAAGTAATAGTTTGTAAACTCAAATCCAGACAGAATCAGCTGCTGTACAGGTCCAGCTGGACTCAAAGATCGAGCTGAGCTCATCTCCTCTCCTCTGTCACACACACACACACACACACACACACACACACA
>NW_013952429.1:3182340-3186884 GCF_001266775.1 Austrofundulus limnaeus | reverse complement strand
CTACAAGAGAGTTCTAATTCTTAGAAAGGACATGATTTGAGGTTTATACCCCCCCACCCCAAAAGACCAATTTCCTAGGGGAAACACTGGACACCCACTTTTAATCCAACCATTTAAGTCTCAATTAGTCAGCAGCCTATCCAGCTGAAACCTGGGCAGCTATTTTGAACTCTGACTATAGGGCGACTTCACTCCCTTTGTAAAATTAAAAAATAATAATTCTCCTGCTGACCTTAGGCAATAAAAGCTTCAGCACATGCTGACAAAGTGGGGAACTATCAGGACTATGAAGGATTAACCTGCAGCTTCTTTCTCTCTCACACACATAATATATAACATCTTCCATTTCATAATGGCAGAATCACAATAGCCATTGCTATTTTTAGAAAGTGTTTTCAGAAAGCTGGTGCTTTGTTTTATTCAGCATCTCTGAGCGTGGATAATGGAGCATTTTCTAAAGGTGGTTGGCTTGTCACAGCAGCTAAGTGCAAGTCTCCATCAGCATSCCTGCCTCCTGACAGATCTGCGAGAAGCAATGTGCCAATGCAGAAGACTGTGCGGTGGGTCGTTATCAGGACAAGACCACCAGAAAAAAAGGTTTGTCACATTTAAGCTGTGGCCTTTGCTGTCTAAAGGAGGCATTTAAAACAAATTTAAATCAYGACTTTAACCCTCAGAAGCTTCTTTAACTTTATGAGTTAGTGTTCCCCAGGGGAAAAACCGCACGCTCTTTTCAGGCAAATRGGTAAAATAAAGGGTTAAACCAAGTCTCACACAAACAGTCTCATGTTGGCGTGAATAAACAAACAGACAAGTTCAGACTCGATCCATCAGCCTTTTTCTGATGTTCATAGGTGAAAAACTGCTTTAGAAAAATTCGTTCTTACCCTTGTTTAGGTAAGCTGTTCTTCAAGTTCTTCTCTTCAACATTATTCACCTCCTTTTTCCTCTTCTTAACCACCTGCTCTGTATCGTTGTTCAGCTTCTAACAAGAGAAAAGTCATAAAATAGATTTTTTTAATATCTGAAAAACATTTGAAAGGCTACTGTTCTGTGCTAAGGTCTTGGCATGTGTTTTGTATTATCCACAAAACACACAAACACAGCAAATTTGTTTTTGTCATTACTGAACAGTGAAAAAACAAACTTTGTGTTCTTTTTTTGTTTGTTTCAATGATTCGTTCAGTGTCAAGYGATGACAAATAATTGACTGGACTGAATTTAAGTGGAAAAACAACAGATGTCCACTTTGGATAATGTCCTGCAAAAAAAACTTAAGAGACGTATTACTCTAAAAAATATTTAAACAGAAAATTTAAAAGCAAATTAAAAACATGAAAGGTGGTGGTTTAATCTGCAAGTTAATCCAGGTTATATAAAAGAGCCACTCATGCAGGATAACAAGCTTGGGACTACTCTACAGTTTTTAAATTAAGCAAAACATTTTCATACGAAGTAGAAGGTCTGTTGATGTCTTTTTTTAATCTAATAATATGTTGTTTCTTTTTCCTTCGGCTGCTGTCTTCTGCAGGGGTCGCCACAGCGAGCAAACTTGCATGCAAAATTTGCAGCCCCCAATTATCCGAAACACATCTCTAAATTTTGAAAAAATGTTATATTTAATCTCATGCTTCAACTATATTAAATTTCAGCGCAATATTGTTAATTCAATAATGACACCGCTGATGGTAGAATCTCCAGTTTAATGGCCACCATAACAAAACCATCTGAACACTTTGTACAAAACTTTTTTTTTCTCCTTGACTCCTCCTCCCTGCCCCATACCTCTCAACMAATCAACCAACACGTGAACAGTGGGTTCCGTACAACTTAACAATTTCTCATAAATTGACTGAATTATAATAATATTTTTTAATCACTAACGTTAATTAGCTGTGGCGGCCATCTTAAATTGTTAGTTTTTGTTTTCCAATATATAGACAAAGTTGAGTGCAAAACGCTCACATGGAACAACATGAAATTTTATCATGATATCTGTAGAGTTGACTAAGTTATGTTTGTGCTTGCTAAGATCAATCAGCTGTGGTAGCCACCTTGAATCAGACTGACTTAAACAGGTAATGAGTTGTAGATGTACACCCAATGATTAATTTCTGAAAGTTTCATTAAAATTTGGTAACATACAAACACAAGGTTTACACATAAATCAAACTAAGATGTTTCAAATCTTTGCTTTGAACTCTTTCTTTAATAAGGATGAGTTGTAGTTGTCTCACCTTGTCCTCCTCCCCCTCTGAATCAGAGGTCGCTCTGAACTGCAGCGTTCCAGTGTTGATGTAAAATCCCCCAAGCTTTGTGGTCAGAGATGCAGGCACCAGCTCATCATACTGTGAGAGGAACAACAATGGAGGACAGTTTGTGGTGTGAACTCACAGGACCGTAGAAAACAATGAGACCACTTACACAACCAAACGGAAACACAGTTTGCGGATTTAAAAAGATTTAAGCCATGTTTGTACCTCAGCAATCTCTGGAAACAATGTTGATTATGGATAAGATGCATGTTTACATGAGGTGCTCATTAAATCTACAGTATTTTCCATGTCAGGTTACTAAAATAGCAGAAATGTTATGGTCTCAATTTAAAAAACTGCATCTCGTAAACAGGGCCGTGCTGTAAATGATGGTGTGTTTTGTTAATATTTTACAAACAGCATTCTTTCTGTTCTTTTATTTGGTCAACAAAAACAATCTATTATGAACCAAAGTAAACAAATCACTAAAAAAACCACATCAGTACCGCTTCAATCTACATCGCTTTTCAAAACAAAAGAATAAAATATCAAACAGACAGTAAATATGTGAGGGCAGAGAGGACAGCTATCAAACACCAAAACAAATCTTGTTTAAAGGCTGGAAACTGATCCAAAAAGCATAATTTTAGCTATTAAGGCCAGACTCTAAGTTATATCTTCTGAATATCAGGAAACAAACACTTTCTGGGGAAAAAGGAGTAAAAACAACCACAAGGGTACAGATATCCTGTAATGAGGGACTTCTTTCTATCTTTAGACGTAGATCTGATTGAACCATCAAGGTGGGAAATACATATTTAATGAAAAATGTGATGATTTCTACCTCAATACAGCAACACAACAGCAAAAACATCAGTAGATTATGCACAAATATTAGAGAAACTAATATGATGGTTTAAAAAAACTTCAAAAGAGACATCTAAGATATTTTTAAGTGGAGTTTTGTGAAAAGTTTATGAACAATTAATATCTCACCTGCTGTAGATACCCTGGCTAAACCGCAAGTTATACAGCTAGCTGCTGCTGTAATAATTACATTATTTCATGTAAATAACTGTGATCAGAGCTGACATAATACAACAGTAATCCAGGCGGTTATCACGATGACGATAAATTTTTAATATATTGTGCAGCCCTAGTTTGGACTAGCTGCTACTGCCATAAAAAATAAAGTTAACATCTCCAAACGCAGTTCATTCAAAGAGGTATCTGCAACAGGTTAGATATTATTTGTTCATAATCCTTCCACAGAACCTTCCTTGAAAATGTTTAAATATTCCTGCATGTCTTCAAAACTCACTGAAAAAAAAAACAGATRATTCTTTGAAAAGTAAAACAAAGATACTCACAGCTTCTGAGTTGTCTATAAATGGATCCGTTTCATCGTAACCAAAACCGATATCAATCAAATCTTGCATTCTGTCCTTCTTCTTCTTCGTCCCTGTGTTACCCTAGAATATGTTTTTAAAGAATATCAAGTTAATTTGTCTGCTAAACCCCTACTGAAAACAAAAACTTTAAACAAAGCTACAATTTTGAGATATGAACAAATACCTTTGTTTTTTATTACTATTATTTAATAACAATAAACCTAAGCTGACTTAAGTTTTGTACACAAAAACAAAAAAGCAATACCCAAGTAAAAGCTGAAAAATAAAAAGATGTAACAGTGCATTACTTAAAAAAATAAAAATAATAATTGAACAAAAACCTGAAACCAAATGAAAAGTTTACATTCGAGTCTCAAAATCTTTAACTCATGTTGGTAATATAAGACTAGATATGCACATTAATGGAACAAAAGCTGAAAACTTCCAAATGTATTTTTGTTTAATAGTAGTTAATGTTTTTTTCACTTTACAGTTCATATGAAAGAGCTTTCAGAACATGACTCAAACTAAAGATCTGACTTAAATCAGAGGCTAGTTTTGTTACATACGATTTACGATTTATGGTATACTTCAATAAAAAGCTGCTTTGTTTTGTCTTTAAAGGAGAAACTATGTATGTGCACAGCATATCGATGACTGCGCAGCTGTTTAATACGCCCCTAATATGGGCATGATCACAAGTTTTTTTTTTAATATTAATTTGCAGTACTTTATTTTACAACAGTCTTAGTTACTAACAAGCTCAGTCTATCAATATCTCCCTCTTCTGTTGTGTGTTTCAGGTCAGAACTACAAATCTATCCAATGGACTTGTGCTGGACGAGTTTGAAAAGACCAATGTCAACATGAGCACGTATCTGGTGGCCTTCATTGTTGC
>NW_013952429.1:3173630-3182029 GCF_001266775.1 Austrofundulus limnaeus | reverse complement strand
GGAACATGGAGGACAGGAAACAAGACATTTAATTATAAAACATGATTTATTTTATGTTAATCTGAATCAGTTTAGTGTTGTTTGTAAATATATTTGACAGTTTTGTAGGAATGAACACGTTTGTAATGTTTGTTCAAAATAAACCTGCTTCTTATGACTTCTGTAACATGTTTTGAATAAAATATTATCAGTAAAAACTCAAATCATGTCCTTTCTAATAATTATTAGAACTAGAAGAACTGTAACTCAGAGTTTCTCCAAAGATTTTATTTAACCATGGTGGTGACCTCTCATGTGGGGGTTTGACAAAATCTGGTTGTCCTCAAAACAGTTTGGTTGTCCAAAAAATATCTCAATAAAATATAATTTATAAGTAGGCTATATTGTTCTGTATACAAAGTGTAATATATACAAATGTTCTCAGTCAGCAGGTTGACAGTTTTAGGAGGTGCTTGAGGAGAACTTCCTCGTTCTCCTCATCATCCTCTTCTTTGAAAAAGAGATAAAAAACCAACATCCAGCATCCATAAGCTTTCTGCTTACAGGTCAAACATTTTTATTTAAATAGGAGTAAACTGTGTAATTATTAAAAGTTACAGTTTAGTGTGCAATGTGTTTAAAAGCAGAGCTGCGCATCTAATCTCACACACACGTCTTCCTATCTTTGTGAGGACCACACACACGTCTTCCTACCTTTGTGAGGACCACACACAGCGCTCAGCCTCGCTCTGCGCCGTCTTTCCCCCAAGTTTGGTGAGAGGTGGATATGGAGGGGCACAAAAAATAGCTCTCAACTTGATCTGGTCTTATTKAAATAAAAATGACTACATGCCGTGAAATTCTTAGAGGGGCGGGCCGCCTGTATAATGGTAGGGTAAACACTGGATCATTTCGTAGTTGCAAACGTACAAGTGCACATGCACAAAGCGGATGGGTCACAAATACGGTATAAACAAGGAGTTGCTGTGGAAATCCAACAGGTAAATTTATRTTGTTATACAGACCTGATGTATCTGCTCTAAACTGTTTCATGTTAAACTTTCCTTTAGAATTATTAATGATTTTTGCACACATCTTTAAGCTATAAATCTGCTTTTTGAGGTTGTTTTGGTAGTGTTTTTGTTGAGAGTATTGTTATGGATACTAACTACATGGGTAGAAAAGTCCCAACTGCTGGATCATTTAGTAGGTAGTAAGGACTGATAGGACTTAAAAAAATAATCAAATTTTTTTAATATCTCGTGGCTCGCTCAGTTTATCTATGTGGGTAAAGCTGATAAGAAGAACAAAATTCATAATGAACTGAAAGACTAAACTACGGCGMCAATGAGATTGTTAATGCATGACCATGGATTAATTGTTTTTACCCAGTGACATCAGACGGGCTACATACTAAACAACGAAAGTAGTAAATGCATAAAATTAGGTAAATAATAACCATGTAAACAAAAAAAGGTAGTCACAATTTACAAAATTATATGTTTATAAACAAAAACGTTAAGTTTGGCTTTATACTGTTCTTAAACAGTAAACTTTTCACTATCTACAGCATTTTCTCTGCCATAATTTTCTAAAAACAAGAGCGGTGGCACTTGTCACATTTAATAAAATTGCAGGTTTGTTTATATCGAATAACCTCTGACCTCTACACACAATGCCACGAGGGCAAAAAACTATAAAATGGTCTATTGTTTTTATTTAGTTATTCTAAATTTATTTTTCAAAACTTAATTTATTCAGATAAATTAGGAAAGTGGGGTTATAATATTGCATTTCCTTTAATAAAAAGGGTAATACTTGATGGACTTTTTGCACAAAAACTGAACTGGAGGTGTGTGATGTTGCRAAACAAGTCATATAATCAAGCCAAAAGTGCTACTATTTGTCACAAAACAGTGTTATATAACTTGACATTTAATATAATTGATCAGAGACAAGTTTGTGAGGATTTCCCTGCTGCCTTCAGGCTCCATCCTGGTCTCCTCCATCACTCACAGGGGCCAAACTGCATGTGGCATTTCAAAGTGCTGTAATGGCTGTGAGGCCAGGCTGTTGCTGGGCAAGTCTGGGTGGAAAGGACACAGGTAGCAGCACAAAACACAAAAACACAAACACTAATGTGTCGGAGAGCTGCTGAAGTTGGAGAGCAGCGTGGACTGGAGGGGACGAGTGTCCAGAACTGCTGCTGCTGCTGTCTTTTGTCTTTGAGTCGAACTCAGTGGTCAGTTTGAGCCAGCAGAGGACAAGGTGCACTTCCCCTTCTTCACACAGCAAAGACACGTCCGTGTAACCACTTCCAGTAGCTGGGAATTAACTCCAGCATTAGTTTCACTAAATGTTGCTGAAAGTGTGACATCCTACCTTCAGGTTCTGGATGAGCTCGCCATAATTAAACTCCGCTGAGGAGTGTTCGTCCGGCTCCGACAGGGACAGGTTGATCCGAAAGGTCCTCCTCTCGGCGGCAGCCTTGTTGTCCCTGTCGCCGGTTTTACCGAGACGACCATTGCTGGCGGATCCTTCTCTTCCTGCCCCGCCAGCCGCCTCGTCCGSCTCCCCGGCTCTGTCGAAGTTGAGGTCGGCCTCTCCCTCCAGCCGGCGCTTCCTAGACTCCGCGGCAGCTCCAGCCGCGAAGGCCGAGAGGGTGACAAACTGCACTTTTCTCGGTTCGGCCATTTGGATGAGACGCCTGCCTGAACCTCGGCTCCGGACAGACAGCGACACCCGAGAAGAGCTACTTCGCGAAACTACTTCAAAATTGTTGGATTGAAGAGGCTTCCGCGAAGCACCAAAGGCTGCTCGGGGCCTAGGCGGGCGTTAGAGCCTCCTCCGCAGCATACGGGTCGAACTCCAGGGGATGCGACGGTCGGGGGAAAGTAGTTTTTTCAGCAGCTGCTCTCATCCTCGCTTTGCTTTGGGGCTGAGACATTCACAGGAGCCATCTTGGGTTTCGGGAGTAAATAAAATATCAGAAGAGAGGGGTCGCTGCGCATGCGCGTACGCACCGAACGGAAGCATGTGTGGCACAGGGGAGAGCGTCTCGTCCAATCGGCGCGAAGCCGAGATTTTAGCCCCGCCCCCTGCCACAACAGGCGATAATAACAACACTACCAGTACTAATWTGACCTTTATAAAGTGTCTGTGTGAAGGACGTGAGGTGGGATCCAATGTTTATATTACGTGTTTGTCAAAACCGTCGAGCAGCAGCTTTTAAATGTTTAATTCAATGCGTTTCCTTTCGTCTATTCAAGGAAATGCTGAATAGTGCATTTTTTTTGCATCATCCCCACGCTGAAATACTGAAAGGAAGAAGATAAACAAGTCGTTTGGCAGCAACAGATAACTGCCTCTGAAACAGCTCTTACTGCACAGTTTGAGTCCTCCTGATAAATTTAACTGTGGAAATTTACAATACTCTTCAGTTCAATAGAAATTTACACTTGCATCTCTGTTAACCGCCCGCATGATTGTAATTTTTGTGGTAGGTCCTGTTAGGCTGTGTTTGAAAATTTACATATGAAAATGTTGACTTGCAGATTTTTATGCAATCAGCTGGATCACACCCAATCCACACCCTGGTTTTACAAACAACATTGTTGTGACAAATGACAGATTAGGTGTCCAAGGACAGAGAGGGTGCAGGAAATGTCAGACTTTACTTAGGTCAAAAGTAACTTTGAAGAAAACAGTTCAGTTATAAAGGTTATGMTGACCTTTAGGTTCAGAGGTCATGGTCAGGAGAGCCAGAAAGACGATTCACAATTCATGGCATGGGTTGAAACATTTATACACAAGGAGGGCCARGGGCCAACTTGTTATACAACAAATTATTCTTATAGAAATACTTTTAAACTTTTCCAAATTATGTTTTATGTAGCATYTAGAACATACATAGCCTAACAAATAAAGAAAAAAAGATTTAATTAAGAAAGGCACATCGTTAGCATTCATTTTTTACATCTTACACTTTATTCACAACTTTGTTTAGCAACTGGTGGTCTGTGGGCCACTTCCAGGCCTTAAGTGATTTTAGTTCAGTTTGCTGATTAGTTAATTTAAAGCACAACAAATAGAGTRGCAATCATGTTATCCAGAAGAGCTGGGCTATACAACTCAGTCTGCCTGCCAATAACTTCATTTAATAAAAAACTGATTTTGAGTAATAAAAAATAGTGAGTTTGTATTTTAAATATAAAATTTGATTTTAAATCAGAAGAAAATGAAAGTAGATTGTTTTTATTTATTTAGTTACTGGATGTCCGGCCCCTGAGCTGTTGGCTTTCGGTAACTGTGACTGTCTTAATTTTTTTGCAATCTGGAAAATTATGGGGGGAAAAAAACCTTCACTAAAAATYCAATTATTTGACTTTAAAATAAGAAAATAAAAAAGATTCCCTGTTGTTCTTTCTTTCTAATTTAATGTCCTTGGCTTGAAAATTGTTCAGTTGTCATGAAAAGAATGCACTAAACACAGTGACAAAAAGAGAAACCAGTAAAAGTTACCTTTTGGGCCGGATAAAACGTTAACGAGGGCCAGATTTGGCCCACGGGCCATGAGTTTTTCTTAAATGCTCTACATGTGCTGTGGACCATATTGTGGTCATCAGTAAAGTTCTCTGAGGGGTTTAGTTTGAGTCACGTTCTGATGTCCGTGCAGGTGCAAAACATTTTCTTATAACTTCAAAACCAGACGTTTTCCTTCAAATAGTGAAAGTTCATCAGAGCTTTATAGTACATATACTTTGTTACAGTAATCAAAGTAGTTTTTTGTTTTTGAGGATTTGTAATTTTACCAATTATTTTTTAAATAACTACCTTTACTTTGTTACATTTTAAAGCTAAAAATGATACTTTTACTTCTCTACTTTAAAATGTAACACTAGTTGCTCATTACAATTAAATCTGTCTGAACTCATCATGAAAGAAGATGTTTCTGCTCTAAAAAATGAAGTGTTAAACTTACTCTATAAAGTGATGTCAATTGGCTCCATTAAGTCTAGTTGAGTAAATTGAGCAAAGAATATTTACTCAACCTGGCATAGTTTGGTTTGTTTGGTTCAGTAAATTCAACAGTTAATTTTCTTAGAGAGCGTGTACTTTTTCTTTCCCARTTTTTGTGAACAGTTTTATGACTTTTACTTGAGTAGTTTTCTCATCAGTGAAATTTATTTTTACCAAARTCATTTTCTGTCCATATAATTTTACTTTTACTTAGTTGTTTCTTTCAAGTAGGTACTTTAGACCAGTGGTTCCCAAACTTTTTATCTTCTGACCCACAAAATATCCATGGCAAAAACTTGTGACCCCAAATATTCCTGGTCTGAGTACACAAACTTTGTTAATAACCCTAAAAACATAGGCTTTTTGACAATCTAAACAGCTTATACACAAATATAAATACTTATTTATACTTATTTTGTGTTTTTGTAATAGTTATATGGAAAATATTACATCAGCAATTATTTTATTACCCTTTAAATTGATTTCTGGAGATTATCCAAGGTGCTTCATGACCCTTAATTGGGTTCCAAGCCCAATTTTGGGAACCAAAGTGCAGTGGTTCCCAAACTTTTCAGCTTTTGACCCACAAAATAACAGTAGCAGAGACCTGTGTCCCCAGATATTTTTGGATGGTAAACATTTGCTTTAGGCCAACTAAACATGGGCATAGTAACAATGTTTTTATACTACATTTATCCATTTTAAATATACTAACCTCACTCATTTGTAACAGGCAAAAATGTAATTAATTCAGAAAATCTTTTTAGGACCCCACCTTGATGTTTCAGGACCCCACTTTGGGTCCCGACCCCAACTTTGGGAAATACTGCTTTAGACCTCTGAAGCTCATCCAAGAAAGTCAGGTTGCCGCCTTCTGGAAGGGCTTCTTCTCTCCAGGCCCCCCCTGAGTGGATGTTTTAGTTCAACACAACCTTCAAATTCATCTTATAAATCCACAAGAGTGCAGTGAGAAGAGGAGAATTTCAGTTATAATCCCTGTGATTAAGTCCTGTTCAGAACCTGCAGCTATATTAGTGGTTCTCAGGCGAACACATGAGGCAGTCCGCCAAGGTGTTCTGGTTCTGACTTCCTGGTTGGCTCCGTGAGCCGTACTGGAAACACATCAGTCTAGCTGACCAGTGAGCAATTCTCATGCCAGCTTCCTTTCATCCCTTTTAGTGCTAAAGCAGAGCGGTGAGGGCTTCAGTTCTGAGTAAGTCTGGGTCCACACACATCTTTCAGCTGCCCACACACAAGCAAGACTCTTTTTTTATAGTAGAGTACTTCCTCACAGATGGAGACAGGGTACAGGATGCAAAAGCAACATCCTTCATTGTCTATGTGCAACTATCCTTTGTCTGAGGCATGATGTGTCATCATTTTAAACTAAAKCTGCAGCTCTTTGTGAGCAGTTTAGCTTTGAGTTGTCTGTGTAAAATGTGCAAAATATTTATAGACAGTTTCTGGTAGATAGATACAAAATTCCCAGTATCAATAATTATCTCCAGAAGCTGGGAGTTTCCTTGTAGTTCCACAGTGTTTACTTGTGATTTTATCAAACATCGCAGCCATCAGCATCAACAACACAACTGGTAACTCAGGAACGACAGTTTCTCACTGCAGCCACAGATGATTTGCATTCTTGAAGTGACTGATTTGACACAAAGGAGRTATTAACCTCCGGATCAAAATGAACAAATACATTCACCAACTAATTGAGAAAATTAGAGAAAGTAAGCCATAAWTGGTCACATATCCACTATTTTTCAGTGTTAACTTGAATTGTTTTGTTAATGTGCATCATCTATAAGACTTTAAACTTAAGGTTGTAACAGAAATTAGAATAAGAACCTTCTTTATTRCTGTTTTTCTAGTTAAGACATTTTAAAACTCAATTTAAAGATTTATTGTAAAGTAACATTCGGATTTTTTTTTCATTAAAAGTTGTTTTTTGATCATTCAGCTTCTGTTCTTAGTTTTCTTACAAACATCTTTTGTACAAATTAAAAAAAAGTTTGACACCCTTTTCTTAAATTATTCTATTACCTTAGAATATTATTTAAATTGTTAAGTACACAAGTAAGTTGTCTGCTTATTTGTTTGAACACCTTTTGCTTATTAATCATTATATTTTTGTGTTAAATACAATAAATGTAACAAGTGATCACAGACAGCAAAAACATATCAAAGTGTAAAGTTATATTTTATTAGAAACATGGATTTACTTACAGAAAAATAGGGTCTAAACATAAATGTTTTCACAGAAATCCCACTGCTTGGCCAGATAAATGTTTGTGTCTCAAATAGAACTCCTTCGGTCCATTCAGCCGACGGTGGATCAGATCTGAGTTCGGTCATGAGAGGAGGACTCTGTTGTCTTTGGCCCACTTTCTCAGAGCTCGGATGATGTACTCAACCTGAGGGTTTCCTGAATTTCGTAGCAGGACCAGAACCTCTTTAAGTTTCTCCCTGGAGTGTAAACAGGATACGTAAAGAAAACAAGATTAGACCCAAAAGAAAGATGATACAATCACCCTAAATCAGCAGACAGGAGGAAGAAACACATACTTGGGCTCCTTGTTTGCCAGTATGAGCTGAAAGACGCCGACACATGCCCCTCGTTTGCCCTCCCAGTAATTAGAGCCCGGGTCCAGCTTCTCCAGAGCGTCAAACGCTTTGGCAGCGTAGTAGAACTGGCCCATCTGAAGTGACAATAAAGTGAATGTAAAAACTTCGAGTCATATTCATTGAGGCACCGAGGCACAACTGAGCAGCCAGCGGAGGACTCTACCTTGTAGCAGTCGTTGGCAATAAGCTGCAGCAGGCTGAAGGAATCTGAAGAAGTGCCCATTTTCAGATAGAGCTCCCAGGCATGCTGACCCTTCTGGTTCATTATGTCTGACAAGAAGAAGAGCAGCGGGTTCAATAATTCACCACTTCCAGACCGTCTCGACTCATAAAGATTTAAATGTGGAAAATATTGAAGGCCCTGGGCAGCTTTTACTGGTGTAAATTAAGTTAAACAGAGGAAGAAAGCCGTTTTACAGGAGATTTCCATTTCTGCTGTTGAGCGTAACATTAGCTGAATGAAAGAGTGACCTTGAATTCTTTGCAGGCCTGAGGCTAGAAATCTGGCAGTGAGGTTAGGCTCAGAGCCGAGCCAYGGTGAACTGGCTGAAAGAAAACCATCGGTTCTGTTTTCACATTGTTTCTGAAAGCACGCTGAAGCAAAACAACAAATCGTACGCTGACGACGAACAGCCCGTTTCCTGTCGGCTTTAAACTGAAACACAACTTCCACCATCAAGAGTCATTCGAAAATCTTTCCAATAAATAAAACTGGTGCAGAGCTTTACGATTGAAAAAAGGATAACTTAGTAAGTGTTAAATAAATACTACAT
>NW_013952429.1:3169987-3173337 GCF_001266775.1 Austrofundulus limnaeus | reverse complement strand
ATATTTAATAATTTTTTTTATAATTTTCTTCTCAAGTCATGTGCTGTTTTGACATTGCTCTGTCTCCTGTATTTACATTTCCTTATGCATTTCTCCCTTGTTATGCAAATAATGTGGGCGGGGCTTCTTGGGTCAGCTCCTCTCCTATTAGTCAACAGACAGGAAGGAGCAGGATCCACAAGCAGATTTTCTTTTCATGCTGGTGCTGCCACAGTTTAACTTAAAAGTTTAAAGTTTAGTTAAAAACAAAGGAACAAGTAAGTGTTTTCCTTCTTGCATTTGCTTTAAACTAAACTTTAAACTATTTAAAGTTTATGTATGGTTTTTGTCCATTCTATTAAAACTTTTTATAGACTATTTTTATATAGTTTATAGACCTATGATCTATAAACTTTTCTAAAACATTTCTTACCATTAACTACACTATGAATAGTGCAACTGTTATACGTACAGCATCGTGCCAGCCAGCTGATGTAAATGTAGTCATTCTTGATCTTTTCGCTCTGAATAAGAAGAAAAATCTACAAAAAAAAAAGAGAGAATAAAAATGAAACACAGAACACAATAAAACTRTCAGGTAATTGTTCAAAATTTTACCTCCTCTGCAGCTTTGTAGTTGCCGAGCGCTGCTTTAGCCTGGGCGTAGTTAAAGTTAAACGTATCATCATTGTAGAAGTAATTCTGAAAATAAATAAATAAATAAATAAATACAGCAATTACGCAAAAAAAGTTAGAAGCGTCCTGGGAACTTCTGAACATTTTTAAAGTGTTTCTTGTAAAAACAATCAGTAATCAAGTGAATCATGGCTACAAGTGGTTGCTTTTTGTTGGCGATCTTAAAGAAGAAAAGAAAAAAACCCAGAACAACAACAATGAAAGCTTTCATCAGTATTACACTGGTGCRTCTCTAACCTTGACGGAGTTGAGATAAACGAGAACATCTTCGAACTGTTTTAAGAGGAAGAAGCAGGAAGCCATGCATTGTCTGCCAGGAATAGTGTCTGAAAATAAAAGATGTACTTAAATTCCCACATATTCTGGATTTCAAACTTGAAAAAAAATAAAGTTTTACTTGGCGTACCACATTCGCTCGCCGAGCCTCCAACCAGCTGAAAGAACTCCCGAGCATTTTTCAAATGTTTCCTCTGAAACACAGAAACACACATTTGTTTTCACACTCTGAGCTCTGATCTGTGTGCCGATATGTAAAGGGTTAACAGAAATACTCACTGATCCAAGCTCCTGTCCAAGAGCGGCGTTCACCACTCCTTTCAAAATGTACTCCTGTCAGAGCAATTCAAAATCATTAATCTAGGGTGAACTTAAAAGGTGCATCAAAAGCTTTAAAATAAATACAAAAGATGTGCAAAAGCAAAGCATTTTTRAAGGGGCAATATCATGTAAAATCAACTTTGTAAAACTTTATATCATGTTATAATGTTCTCCTCTCATAAAAAAAACACGCCCAGAGTCTTGCTCTGACTCATTCATGCATGTTGGAGAAATCCTGTGCTGTCCCGAGGCAGCCAGGCAGGAGAGCAAAAATGACCGGTTGGACCTAGAACCACCTTCAGGGATCAGCTCCTCCTCTGGGCTGTGTCTCAGAACCAAGCTTCCTCATCCCAGAGCAGTTTATTTTCTATTTAAACATATAAACAACATTTTAATAACAACTGAAGGTGACATAGTTAATTCATTATGGTATAGAATTTACATATATGCCTGAGAAACACATAATGTCGCCCCTTTAAAGATTGATATTTTCATGTTTATGAGACAATAAAGTGCTTTTAAAGTATAAAATAAAAAGTTTAAGAAAAGAAAAATCTCTTTCAGAACTCTCCAATGTAGCATGTAAAAMGATATCTGGCTCATTCATAACAGTACGTTTTTGACAAAATAGAAAGAATACCAGGTGCGCAACCTGCAAACAGGAGAGAGGGATTAAAATAAAATGTATCGTCACCTGAGGTGTGGAGGGAACCAAATCTTGGATGAGGTTGTAAGCTTCCTGTACATCATCTGCAAAATATAAACACGGCAGGATTTTTTTTAACATTGGCAACTTCAACAAGCAGACATTGAGTAAACACATCGAAGTATTAAATCGTTTAAATATTTAATTAGTTGTATATTATTTGGAAAGAAAACTCTTTACTTGTTCCTACCTCTTGTCCTATTTTCACATCACAGTAATTTATTAATTTAAACATTATTTACAGATGTTTTACTCTATCCAGTATATTTGTTAAAAGTTGTTTCGATGTGCACACACCCTGTCTCAGATAGTAAATGACCAGGTTGAGTCTCGCTTCAGGGATCACGTCGATCAGAGGGGGAAGCACCTGTAACGCCCCCTCGCCACCACGAAATACCACCTGCAGAGCACAGAGAGGAAGTTGAGCATGTAGGGCCTTACTGTAGGTGTACACACTCACACACACACACATCTACACACTCACAGCTGGAACTGGGGAGGAGCTTACCAGGTTGTGTCGAATGAGCTCTTTTGCAAACTCAAAGGAGCAGGAAGAGACGTCGATTAGATTCTTCAACTCAGCCTGAAAGTTCACACAAATACAAAATCACATTTAAGACAAGCTTTTACTCATTTAACTGTAATTATTAACATTATTAATGTTTAGGATAAAACTTTAGCATAAGCTACATGGAGTGAAGAAGGTTGGTGCTAAAAAAAGTACTTTCTATGAAAAAAATAATATTTGGTTGAGTAATTCAAAGCTTGCAAACAACGAAGACTGCAATCCAAACATGGACCAATCAAAAGCTGAGTACCTCAGCTGCCTTGCCGTCGTAAAGCCTGTAGTGGTTGCAGGCCTTGAGGTTCAGAGCGGTGGTTGAGTCGGGGATGTTCTGCAGGTACACGGCCAGCACCTCCTGGGACACGTCGTAGTAGTCCAGCTTGTAGTAACACAGAGCCACGTACACCTTTAGAGCCAGGTAATCTCTRCAAAAGACAACAAGCAGCGACAGAGTGGAAACTGGGCTTGGAGYCACAGCTACAGTGATAAAGATGTTGGATTTTGTTGTGGTGAAGAAGGAGCTGAGYCAAAAGGCAAAGACTTGCTGGTCCGTCATATTTTATAGATCCTAMACAAAAGAACCAGATCCTTCATACAAATGGCTGAAAATGAGCTTGTTCCACAGGGTTGCGGCACTCAGATTTTGGAGTTAGGATTAGGACACGCTGTAACGCCGCAATATGCAATAAAACCGGGCTTCAAAATGTAATAAAGACAAACTAAAACCGTATTATGTAATAACTGGCGCAAAATGTAATAAAAGTCTTCAACACATTTTGTAATATTCACAGCCGCATTATGTAATAA
>NW_013952429.1:3166758-3169587 GCF_001266775.1 Austrofundulus limnaeus | reverse complement strand
AACAAATCACAAACCAGTGTTTTTGTTCATCCTAATCAATACACTTGTAATAATGATCATGTTGCAGACACTACACATTTAAACCTTTTAAACTCTGGTCAATAAATAGAAAACCTTTTAACATTTAGTTGCCGATTTGGCTTTACTCTCCTGATCTTTATACCAAATGATTCCTCTTTACAGACTACTCCCAGGTGATATCTAAAAGTCAGCATTATTGAAACCTGAATTGTAAATGAGACTGAAGCTCACACCTCTGAGAGACATACCTGCGCTCTAAAACAAGCTGCAGTTTTTTTTTTATTACATAAGGCATAAAGGGTCTGAGGACACACCAAAGATCCCCCCAGGAGGAGCCAGGTTWCTGGGGAGAGGGATGTCTGGGTTTCCCTCTTGGGCCTGTTGCCTACACAACACCTGAYCTTGGATAAGCAGCAGGAAACAAATAAATGGATTTTTGAAATTCTCATCTCATCAAATCATTGGCTTGAATGACTAAAAAATATATATATTTGCGCAGCATAAACATACTGAGGTTTATTAAATGTTTAATTTTATTGGTGGTATTTAAATCTAGCATATAACAATAGCACCTTGTGGGATGAAATTTTGAGTCATTCATTTTTTTATTTATCTCAGATTTAATCAATTTTTTTAATTTAGCTTCTCCCTTATGCCGGGGTCACTGAAGCGAGCAAACTCACATGAAAGCTTTGGCGACTCTCTTTTATGCAGCACAAGCTMACAGCACTGAGCACCAAACTACCCCTAGTCCTCAGATACAATATTTTTATTTAAAATAACAACTGGAAAGTGAAAGAAATGGAAAAGCTCAGACCTGTTTTGCAGGAGAAGGCGTTTATAGACGTCGATAGCTTCCTGGTAGTGTGAGCGCATGTAGTGGATGGATGCCAAGCTCAGCTGGTCCTCTGTCACGTCCTTTAGGTTCTGGTGGAAACCCATGAGTCTCTTTTCATCGTTAAACTGAGACAATATTAAGACAAGAGAAACTGAGCTAAAATAATAAACCGTGAGAGTATAAAGTATAACATTAGAGTCGTAATTTTCAAACCTTGTAAGCCAAGTGAAAAAGCAGTCGGTTCTGGAGGGGGGACATTGGGGCTACAGAAAGCAAGAGACACCAAATATAATGAAAAAGAAATTAAGTGAAACAAAATGTCATTATAAAATACGTTTGGACATTATGTTCTTGTTTTAAACAGTTACATATTAAACCAAAAAGCTCTTTAAGTTTCATGTTAAACAGTTACATATTAAACCAAAAAGCTCTTTAATATGTGACAGGAATGACTGGGAAGTGGTTTTGTAGACATTCACAAATTTTACAGAATAAACTCAGTGCAGCTCTTATTTAAAATCACAATTGGTCCAAATATCAGTGGTGGAACGCAGAAGAAATATTGATGTTTACAAGTTCATTAACAAGCTAATTTAACGTAATAATCAGAACTGGGATGGAAAGATAAAAAGGGACAGTCTATCTGCAAAAGGGGCAATGTGGCTGWAAAGTGACTGCATCATAGTAAGAAGGTCACAGGTTCACCACCAGGCCTTTCTGTGTGGAGTTCGCATGTTCTTATGCATGTGTATGTTTTCCCTGGGTACTCCAGTTTTCTCCCATAGACATCAAAAAATAAACAAATAAATAAAAAACATGCATGTTAGGTTCTTGGGTAACTAAATTGTCTCTGGGTGAATGATCGTTTGTTTTGCTTGTCCCTCCCTGTGATGGACTTGCAACCTGTCCAGGGTGTACCCCACCTCTTGCACAGTGACTGATGGAGATATGCACCAGCTTCCCGCAACCAGAAAGAAAAAGCAGGTAAAGAAAATGGATGGATGGGCATAATCTTGTAAAATGCTTAGTTCTGTAGCCTAATAGTCCAAAAATACAAAAAAAAAAGGTATCTGAGTGTTTACATTCCACAATAAAACATGTTTCAGCTGAGGCACCTACCTTTTGAAGCAGTCTCTTCAGCTTCTTTGTAAAGCCCCAGAAAAAACAGAGCACAGCCCAAATAGTCCCACACCTCAGCTGGGCAATCAGGTTTCATGGTCAAGCTTTTGTACTCCTGTAAAAACATGACAGAGAAGTAATAAAAATGTGTTCAGATCCAAGAAAAGTAGTTAAGTTATATAGACATGTTTGGGTCTTAAGCATTTGTTTCTCAATGTACTGCATGAAAGGCACTTTTGGTAGAATTATATACATACATATTTAGACACACAAATCTGTAGGAAAAATCACCTCCATGGCTCTCTTGTAATCACCAAGGTGAAAGGCGCAGTAGCCAATCCAGAGGTCTGCATGCTCCTCTTTCTCTCCAATGCTCCGCTGGAACTAAAATGGACAAAACAAATCAGGAGCAGCAGCTTCTCAGCAACACCACATTATCTGTAGAACAGATAAGAACGAAATCCCCCTTTTTCAAAAGCAAATCTAGGGCGTGAAACAAGATCATCTGCAGAAGCTCAGAAATACTCAACAAATCTGTGAAAGTGAAGCTATAATTACTCCGTCACAGAGGCAAATTAGTCAAGCAGTTCATTTTCAGCTCACTAAGACGTTTCTTTSTTTCATCCATGAGAGATGATGTTTTATTGAGCAAAATAAGTGCCTCAGTCCAGATTTTTTTTTAAGTTTGTCACAGGGAAAAACAAAATATTTTCTCCTGTTAATCCAATCAATGAATTAATGCACATGAATTGGGATTTCTCTAGCTTTCTGAAGGTGAATGTTGTGTAAAAACATGTAATGCACTTCAGCTATTATGTAATGCCATATGTGTGTGTGTGTGTGTGTGTGTG
>NW_013952429.1:3157696-3166553 GCF_001266775.1 Austrofundulus limnaeus | reverse complement strand
ACTGTATATTAAAACTTATTATTTTACCACACACACTTTGTGTGAGATACCTCTAACAATGTCAAGGCTCCGAGGTAGTCTCTCTGCTGCAGGTATTCCTCCAAAGTGGGAACCTTGGTTTTGTTTTTCTTCTTTCTGTCACCGATGCTCACCTGAGTCTCTCCTCCCACAGCTGGCTTCGCGCGTGAGAGGATCTGCCGAGTAATCAGAATAATTAGATTATTTTCCTTAAAATGATGAATAACCGGTCGGTGGTGACTGTAATCAAGTAAATGGAATATGTTGTCAAAAGAGATCATTCAGGAAAACAAACAATAGTTGCTTTTGCAATATCAAATGTTTTCTTACCATTTCGACAAAACTTGAACAGGTTATTTAGAAATTATTATTSTAAACACAGCTATCGGTAATGTAGTAACCACGGCGGGTTGTTGTTGTTTTCTAAAGTTAATGTTTTTAAACTTGCACAGCTGTGCCCATCTACAAAATTCTCAAAAGTCTGTCATAAAATTTTTATGCATTATTGCCTCCTGCAAAATCCGCTAGGATTGTCTCTCGGCATCACCTAGCTTGCTAACAGCTTAGCAAAAAATCGGTACAAGTTAGTGTTTCCGCTGTTGGATTTTCAAGTTAAAAGTACAAGCGATGGCCTTTCGAAAACCGGAACACTTTTCGCCGGTATTGCGCAGCTTTGCACAGTCTTATGAGTTGCTCAAGACGGAATTCTGCAAAAACAATTAAGCAAATAAATGTGACTTTTGTAACCATACTAGAATACTACCGGAAATCGACCTTTATTTTGTAATTTGATAGAGTTTTACACTTAACCGGAAATGAATGTTTCTGTCTTTTTTCCTTGTGTTTAGCCTTTGTTGCCTCGCAACCACGAGACGCAAAACTTGAGTCGTAGCGGTATATACAATTAAAAATACGTATTTACATACGACAATAAAAATTTCTTGATATATACAAAGCATTTAATGGTGTCGCATAGAATTTGGTGTTTTATTTTTTGATCCCTCCATTACTAATGCCCCAGTGGCCTAATGGATAAGGCACTGGCCTCCTAAGCCAGGGATTGTGGGTTCGAGTCCCATCTRGGGTGGAAGTSCTCTTTTCTCATTTAATAAACATCAGAAGGTTTTGATACAGTCACTGAAATTTGTTATTTGTCTTTGTTGTCACTCAGTCTTTTAGAGAGAGAGAGACAGGTCAAGGCTAGAGGGTCACGGACAGCCTATAATAAAAACCATCCTAAAACAATTGTGTCTATTTATAAATATAATAAAGTCCTGCAGCTGTAAACATATTAAAAATACCAGGCTGCAATGAGTGCTGACTACAGGACACGTGCAGACAAGATCTGTCATCCTAATAAAAATTATWAATATAATATTTTCACAAAATAAAGCTATTCAAATTAGACCTGCATTTATTTAATTTACTTGTAGTCACCCAGTCTGGCCACACAACGGTGCCAGATGGTTTTAAATGTTTTTGGAGGACAATGTGGAACATGGTAATTATAGTAAAAATATCTAATTTAAAATAATCTAAGCTTCTTAAAGGATATTAAATTATAGATTTTATTATCCTAAGTCTTGAAATTAATTCAATTTAAATACAGTAAAGTACAATATTCGGTTAAATTGATGCCTTCACAAAAAGAGAGTAAATATCTATTTATCTATGCATTTTACTAAAAGCCATGACTGCTTTAAATTAAACAAGAGAAAAGAGATGAAAAAAATAAAAATACGATAACTTTAACAAAACCTACAACAAAATATTTGGTTTATTTTTTGCAGAAATTTGCTTTATGCCGGAAGAATTTGACTTTAGGAAATGTAAACAGAGATCTCATTTACTTGTATGCAAATGTTTTCTTTTCCATCAGCTCAGAGTGTGAGGAAGAGGATAAAATCAGAGCCTCAGGCTGCTGGACACAGACTGAAGCAGGATGGAGAAGATCGTCTTCAGTGTCATCGTCCTTACCGGTGTGTGCTGTTTGTCCACCAAACATATTTTCCATGACGAGTCAGATAAGACATGGGAAAAGGCTCGAGCACACTGCAGGGCCTATCATAACGACCTTTCACGTCTCTCCAATGGACTGGAGGAAGAGTTGTTCAAAGAGTCTGTGGGTCTGAACAAAGAAGGATGGATTGGAATTTATTGGGATCAGAGCATTAAAAGCTTTGTGTGGTCAGGAGGAGAAAAGGTCACTGACTTCAGCAAACTTGGTTTACCAAATACTATAGATATTAACGACCCACCACACTTAGCTGATAATATCTTGTGGAACAACAACGGATGGCATTGGGAAAATGGCGCAGGCGGACGCAAATTCTTCTGCTTCAGCCTGACGCTGGTGCAGGAGGAGAAGACCTGGGAGGAGGCTCTGGAGCTCTGCAGAATGAACCACAACAACCTCAGCAGCCTGCTGTCTGACACAGACGTCCGTCTGGCCACGAATGAGATGAATTACACCCACAACACCGAGCCCGTGTGGATCGGCCTGCGTTACCTTGCAGACGAGTGGCTGTGGGTGAACGGAGACCATCTGAATTATAAGAGCTGGTCMCAAGAAGGAGATCAGGACCATCGGTGTCCGGTGAAGCACCGCTGTGGAGCTTTAACCAAGCGGGGAGTGTGGGAGAGCCGGGACTGTCAGGAGAAACTCTGGTTCATGTGTGGCTGAAGGTTCCTCTGAGTTCAGACATMTAATCATGTCTTTATAGTTGTTACTTTACACTTTACCTTTTTATTAATTTAAATAAGCTCAAGTTAACGGTTTGAGTTTAGTTTCACTCTGCGTGTCCACTGAGTTAAATGTTTGGTTTGGGTAAATTTTTCTGCTCCTAAAATCTTCTAAAAGTCTTTATTTGAAGTAGTTTTGTTTGCTGTGTAACAAAAGCCAAAAAATCAGAAGATTTACGAATGTAATCAATCATGTGCATTGTTTATGTAATCTAAGAATAAATGTTTTTGTTCTCACAAATTAATTTCATTATTTTAAAAAGTAATTAGCTTTTAGAACATCTGTCACGGATGCTGTGCCTTCTGTTTTGTTCTTGCTGTGGTGAATAAAATTCAAATAGATCTAATTCAAAAACAAATGACTCATTTCTTTTATTATCTGYTCTTTTTGTTCAGGTGTAACCTTCAGGCCTCAGACTCTGTTAGGACCTCTAATCTCTCAGACTTCTTCTTTGCACCTTAAATTAACAAAAGCAAAACTTTTACACCTGTGATATCTGAAGCTCAGTCTTCAAATATGGAAAAAGAACATTCTGCTTCTGTTTAAAATTACTGATAAAGTTAAAAGTCTCTGAAAAGTGTTCGTAATAGTATGAAATCCCTATTTGCCACAAGTTAWACAACTATGAAAAGGATGAATTTCAAAATATTTCTTTGTAGAAAATTCAAATTTTGCATCCCACAGAGATGTCATTGTGCTCTCCTCATCAGTTCTAAGTAGCAGGGCCGGCCCTGGCCAATCTGGCTCCCTATGTGGGCAAGATTTTAGGTGGTGCCACTTCTGCAAATTTCTATCMATTTTACTCTAAGAAAAAGTTACAAAACATTTTTTTTCCACCAATTGTGGAGCCCTCTRGAGGGACGGTGCCCTTAGTGTTTGCCTACACTGACTATGCCATCATTTTATTCACGTTACACTCAGTGACAGAATCTATCTGATACCACAACATTTATTCATCATGATGATRAGTTATACATTTTAATCATAAGTTGTTTAAGTAAATTCTTACTTTTGTTATWAAAGTTTACTGTCCTTCTTGTCCTTCAGAGAAAAGAGATGAAAATTAGGTTTATTTTTTATGTTCAAGCTATTACAACTTTAAGAGACTTAAGACTTAAGAGAATTTTATTTGCCATTGCAACATTAAGCACAACAAAAATTCAGTTCAGGACAAACCGTACAGAGAAATACAACACAAACAAACATGGGAGAACAGGTGCCTGGGTGGTGCAGCCATAAGAGGCACTACCCTTATCCTTAAAAAGAAAAACTAAATACCCCATAAGGAAAAATGAGGAAAACATACTATGTCACAAAAAGTGACACACTATTTGCAGAAAAAAACACTGCAGAGCAAAGATTGCAGTAGAGTGGAGGATAAGGAGGTGGGGGTGGGGGGGAACACAGGTAGCTACAAGCGAATGCATTGAGAGATAAGGGAAGTGTATCTGAAGCCATGAACTGTTGTATGCACATGCGTGAGCATCTGAAAATAAAACCATCTGTGACCAGTCTCTGAACAGCACCGCCCAGTCATAGTCCCAGTACAGTGATGTTATTGTTCATCTGTGCGACCTTCAGCAATGCTTCCAGATTCCAGTTCACACATGGGAGTGAGAGGAGGGAAAGGTGGGCAATATTTAATCTCTTTTTCAATCTTCTTCTTTCTTTTTCTTCTTCTCTTCTATTAAAAAAAGTCACAGACGATGAAGAAACTAAACTAACATTCAGTTCTGTTTTCTACTGAAGTGGCTTAAAAAAAACTTTAACATATTTGGTCAATTCCCAGAATTATACACAGAGGTTTGTTTTGTGCACAGAGAATTTGACTTTGAACAAAAATAACCAGAGGTCTTGTTTACTTGTGTGCAAATGTCTCCTTTCGTCAGCTCAGAGTGTGAGGAAGAGGATAAAACCAGAGCCTCAGGCTGCTGGACACAGACTTGAGCAGGATGGAGAAGATCATCTTCAGAMTCATCRTCCTTACCGGTGTGTGCTGTTTGTCYMSYAAACATATYTTCYATGAGRASYCARAAATGACATGGGAAAATGCTCGAGCACACTGCAGGGCCCRTCATAACGACCTTTCACGTCTCTCCAATGAACTGGAGGAAGAGTTGTTCAAGAAGTCTGTGGATCAGAACAACGAAGGATGGATTGGAATTTATTGGGATAAGAGCATTGAAAACTTTGTGTGGTCAGGAGGAGAAAATGTCACWGACTTCAGCAAACTTAATTTACCACATATAGATCTTATCCACCCACAACACGTAGCTGAAAATATCTTGTGGAAAAACAATGGATGGCATTGGGAAAATGGCGCAGACGGACGCAAATTCTTCTGCTTCAGCCTGACGCTGGTGCAGRAGGAGAAGACCTGGGAGGAGGCTCTGGAGCTCTGCAGAATGAAACACAACAACCTCAGCAGCCTGCTGTCTGACACAGAYGTCCGTCTGGCCACGAATGAGATGAATTACACCCACAGCACYGAGCCCGTGTGGATCGGCCTGCGYTACCTTGCAGACGAGTGGCTGTGGGTGAACGGAGACYATCTGRATTATAAGAGCTGGYCCCAAGAAGGAGATCCGGTGAAGGACCGCTGTGGAGCTTTAACCAAGCAGGGAGTGTGGGAGAGCCGGGACTGTCAGGAGAAACTCTGGTTCATGTGTGGCTGAAGGTTCCTCTTAATATTTGGTCTTTTACACTTTTCCTTTTGTAAACTTTAAATAAGCTCAAGGTAAATGTTTAAGTTTAGTTTCATTCTGCGGGTCCACTGAGTTATACTTTTGTAATATATATATTTTTTTGTTTCCAGCTCAGAAATCTGTTATCTAAACTTTAAAAAAACAGCTTTTTGCTGTAATGGATTGTTTGCGGAAAATTAAATTATTTACAAATGTAATCAAGCATGTATTTWTCTAGTAATGCATTGTTTTCTCCTTGTAATCCATGAATCATCTTWAAGTTGTGAGTAATAGTCTGTTCACAACCTATGAGGGGAGTGACACAAAKAATAAAGATGCTTTTCTTTTTTATTGATAAATGCGATAAATTAATTTTATTCCCTTATATTTCATAGATATCTTCTGTTTTGTTCTTGTTGTAGTGAATACATCTCAATGTACTTAAATAGAAATGATTCATTTCTTTTAAAATCTGTTTGGACCAGACCAGAACATCTTCATTCTGCATCATTTACACCCAAGTTTTCCCTGAGATATTCTCTTTTTTTCCCAACATTTTCCAGATCCAGACTAACTTTAATTACAGCCTCACAGATAATCTCTCAAACACCTCCATTGTACCTGGAAAATAAAGTTGGACTGTTACAGGCAACCAGATCTAAAGCTCTGGTCTAAATAACAATTTTTAAAAAAAACATTCTGCTTCTTTTTTTATTTATTGCTGAAGTTAAAATTCCCTGATGTGTGTCCATAATAATATTAACTCTTGTTGGGTTTTGAAACAATTTCAACAAACTCTCTTATCTCAAAAGACTTGTCGTCTGATATTAATCAATAAATCTAAAAACAACCAAGGTTCTGATCTGTCCCTCTGTATTATCCACTGTAACGTCCTCTGCTCCCGCCATCAGCAAAGACACAAAGCTAAAGATGAAGCAGTAGAAGTCTTGTTATCCTTTTCTTCATGTTTTGTAAAGTTAGTTTTACCTTTTTGTTGTTTAGAACCAATTGGTCACGCCAGAAATWGAGTGAAGACAATGTTTTATTTAAGTAAAGTGACAGGAACTACTTCTTAAGAATAATAAAGTTGAAGTATCGACCGTCTCATTGTTTAAATGTTAAAACTCAGGGTTTGTTATCAGGACAAGGGGAGAAGGGTCAAACCATCTGCTGATGCTGCTGAACTGATCCTCCCACCTGACGTCTCATCAGCGTCTGTTTCTGATTTCTTGGAAAGGCCCCGCCCTCGAAACCTGCTTTCAGCAGAGAGTACAACCTTGTTTTCTCAGTACTTAGGCAAATAAAATGCATATTACTTGGTGCCGGCTTAGTGAACGTCACCTTTTTACACCTCAGAGCTTCTGTTTTCTTCAACGAACCCTGTAACTCAGCACCTCGACCAAATGATCATTTATTCATTCAWCCTCCAAAGCTTGAACAAACTTGTSTTTATTATTGTTRTTATWRTTGTTGASTTTAACAATCACTATTGTTCTGATAAATTMTTGCAACATCAGGTTCTGATGTTCACAACTGAGTAAATTTATCTCTCCACCTYGCAAAATTAGGCCTGCCAATTAGCAGAACAATTAGTTTTAAAAATGCTTTCATCTTCATATTTTCTTAAAGCTTTCACTTCCTTCTTTCCTAGTCGTAGCTTCTGGACAAGAACTGAACAAAACCCAAACAAAGAATAAATTGCTAATATTTTTATGCCCTTCTCATCCGATRTTAATCAGAGTTTTGAACAAAAACAGAGGCTTCAGTTTGAGTCCAAAATCTCCTTTGGTTTAACCCTTTGACCTGACATCAAAAAGACATGCATTTAAGACATTATTTAAATTTCAGTTTAAATAYTTTGTGTTTCCTGTAATTGTTCTGCATCATTTCTCTTCCACAAGCAGATAATAACCTCTTTAAAAGCTTTAAATKTTCAGGAAGAGAAGATTTGTCTTTAAGGCACATTCTGCTTTGTTTAAGTCATCAGTGGTGTTTATGAAAATGTTCTGTCATTATGTTTGTCGGGGAAAGAGGAGAATAAAATCAAAACCTCAGGACTGACGTTATATTTCATAAACAACTGAACTAAACTGAAAGAAACTCTCAGAAGGTAATACTGTAAATGGATGAGCATCTACAGCTGATTTTGAAGACTTTTATTTGATCTTGAGGGGTTTTATTTTGTTCACGAACCATTTGAAATTGTTAAAGAGGCCTGAAATCCTGTTTCCATCAATGCAARTTTTGCCTTCTTCATCAGCTTAATCTGAGAAGAAGAGAATAAAATCAGAGTCGGAGGGCTGCTGAACACAAACCGAGGCAGGATGAAGATCTTTGTCGGACTGGTTATTTTTACCAGTGCCTGGTGTTTGTCTGCAAAATACGTGCACGTTCAAGAAGAACTGAGCTGGCAAGATGCTCAAGAATACTGCAGAAACCACTACACCGATCTGCTACCTCTGACCAACTCACTGGAGGAAAATATCCTCAGAGATAATGTGGGTCGTGGAAGTAACGGATGGATCGGTGTCTACTGGAATCAAACCACCAACACGTGGAGGTGGTCAGGAGGAGATGATGTTATCTTCTGGAAAACTCTTTATGCGTACTACAATTCAAACGCTTTTGAAGAACCGGAACCGTATCCCATCACTAAGAACGTCTATTGGACAGGGTATAAGTGGATTTCAAAAAGAGGTTCTGCTCATGAAAATTTCTTCTGTTTGAGCCTGACGGTGGTCCAGGAGGAGCAGACCTGGGAGGAGGCYCTGGAGCTCTGCAGAAAGAATGACAGTGACCTCAGCAGCCTGCTGTCTGAGACCGAGAACCTGCTGGCCACGAATGAGCTCAATCAGACCAGCATCACTGATCCGGTGTGGTTCGGTCTGCGTTACTTTGGAGACGAGTGGCTGTGGGTGAACGGGGACCCTCTGGAGTACGAGAGCTGGTCCCGAGGAGGAGCTCAGGACCACCAGTGTMCAGGGAAGAACCRCTGTGGAGCTTTAACYAAAGGGGGAGTGTGGGAGAACCGGGACTGTCAGGAGAAACTCAGCTTCATCTGTGGYTGAGGGTCACTCTGCTCAGTTTGTCTGGTGTTGTGCTTTTATTGTGATGGAGTAAACATAAATCATAAAAAAGAAAAGACTTGAAGTTAATTTTATTAAGATATTCCAAAAATAGTAAGAGCAGACCCTTAAATCACATGTGTCAAACTCAAGGTCTGCAGGCCAAATATGGCCCTTGTTAACATTTTATCTGGCCCCAAAAGGTAATATTTTAAATGTGAAATAGTTTCATGGTTTCTCTTTTTTGTCGCTGGATTTTGTGATTTCTTCTCATGACAGCTGGACAATTTTCAAGCCAAGATAATTTAGTTTGAAGTTTTCCAGAGTATTTGATTTTATTGAGGAAA
>NW_013952429.1:3152778-3153141 GCF_001266775.1 Austrofundulus limnaeus | reverse complement strand
ACAGACGGATGTATGGATGGAGACAGACGGATGTATGAATGGAGACAGACAGACAGACAGACGGATGTATGGATGGAGACAGACGGATGTATGAATGGAGACAGACAGACAGACAGACGGATGTATGGATGGAGACAGACAGATGTATGGATGGAGACAGACAGATGGATGGATGGATGGAGACAGACAGACAGATGGAGACAGACAGACGGATGTATGGATGGAGACAGACAGACAGACGGATGTATGGATGGAGACAGACGGATGTATGAATGGAGACAGACAGACAGACAGACAGATGTATGGATGGAGACAGACAGATGTATGGATGGAGACAGACAGACAGACAGACGGATGTATGGA
>NW_013952429.1:3150558-3151091 GCF_001266775.1 Austrofundulus limnaeus | reverse complement strand
GGTTTATGCTTGCCTAGGCGTCTGAGGAAGAGGATAAAATCAGAGCCTCAGAGCTGCTGAACTCAAACTGAAGCAGGATGGAGAGGATCATCTTCAGACTTGTCGTTCTTACCGGTGCCTGCTGTTTGTCTGCAAGACATGTTCATGTTGATGAAGAGCTGAGCTGGTCAGCAGCTCGAGAATACTGCAGAAAAAACTACACTGACCTCTCACGTCTCTCCAATAAACAAGAGGAGGATCTGTTCTTGAAGTTTGTGAAGAATAATGATGAAGGATGGATCGGTGTCTACTGGAATCAAACCACCGACACATGGAGGTGGTCAGGAGGAGACAATGTTACCTTCTGGAAAATACTTTTTTCATACTGGAATATGTCCTTGAATCTACAGGAACCATATACCCATGAACATAATATCTACTGGACAAAGGATAATTGGGTTTCGAGAACAGGTACTCATTCAGCGAAATTCTTCTGTTTGAGTCTGACGGTGGTCCAGGAGGAGCAGACCTGGGAGGAGGCTCTGGAGCTCTGC
>NW_013952429.1:3146725-3148885 GCF_001266775.1 Austrofundulus limnaeus | reverse complement strand
GTGTATGTCATCCACCACAGAAAAGTATTCTAGTCTGTGTTTTGTTATCTTTTATGTGCTTTGTGTTGTAGTTCACTTGTTTCTCCTGTTTCATTTCTCATTCCTCCCTCAGTCTGCTTCCTGGTCATTCAATCAGCCACCCTCACCTGTCAGCCCAGCTGCTTTGTGTTCTCCTCAGCCCCTGCTCCATATCTTCAGTTCTCTGTCTCCACTCCTCAGCTCAGCCTCAGCTTACTGCTGCCACGCTGGCCTTTGTTTTCATTAAATAAACTATTTTACTTTAATTTCCCCCTGAGTCTGTCTGCTCATGGGTCAATCTGCTAACAAACCCCACACTTAGGCGTTTCTGCAAACACTGAATACCAAACTTTATTGTTATTTAGCTCATTGGTCTTACATTTAACATTTAGAAAAAGGTAAGAACAATCAGCTGAATAACAAGATTTTTTAGATTAAATTTTAGCTACAAGGGAGCTGAATAATGAAAATGTCTGACATTGTTTTAACTCTTATTTTACATTTGGCACCAGAATAACAACTGTGGAAAAGTCTGAAAATGAAGGAACTTCTCAACATTCACGTGTGCTGATGGCTCTTAGGTGCATTTTCCATAGCTGGGAATGACTGACGAAGTCCAGTGAATGTTGCTTTTGTCCCAGTTCCTCGTAATGTTTTCTCGTTCTGCTCCATTTGCCTTCCACAGCAGGTAGAGATGTGCTGCCATTAGCAAAGAAAACTTTGAGTCCAGCTGGGTGGACATTTGTTTTGAAGATACATTATTTTACTTTGTTTAAGTCATCATGAGATTTGGTTTATGTTTGCCTAGGCGTCTGAGGGGGAGGATAAAATCAGAGCCTCAGAGCTGCTGAACTCAAACTGAAGCAGGATGGAGGTCGTCCTCAGAGTCATCATCCTTACGAGTGTGTGCTGTTTGTCTAAAAAACACGTCTTTGTCAACGACGAGAAAGACTGGGGAAAGGCTCGGACGTACTGCCAGTCTCAATACACCGATTTTTCACCGCTCACCAATGAACAGGAGGAAAAGGTGTTCAAAAAGTGCRTTGATGATGACAAGAAAGGATGGATTGGTATTTACTGGGATAAACCCACCCTAAAATGGAAGTGGTCAGGAGGAGACAACGTCTCTTACCTCAACAACCTTCATTTACCAGGTAACAATGCTGTTAATGTCTACTGGACCAACAACGGATGGGAATGGAGAGATGGTGCAAACAATCAGAATTTCTTCTGTTTGAACCTGACGGTGGTCCAGGAGAAGAAGACCTGGGAGGAGGCTCTGGAGCACTGCACACAGAATCAAGCCAACCTCACCAGCCTGCTGTCTCTGACCGAGAACATGCTGACCACAAACGAGATCCAACAGACCGGCGTCACCGAGCRGGTGTGGATCGGCYTGCGTTACCTTGGACACRAGTGGCTGTGGGTGAATGGGRACCRTCTGGGKTACGAGAACTGGAGKCCAACGAGTATCCAGTGTCCAATAAACAGGCGCTGCGGAGCTTTAACCAAAGTGGGGTTGTGGGAAAGCTGGGACTGCCTGGAGAAACTCAGCTTCATCTGTGGCTGAGGGTCCGAATGAGACGTGTGCTCCAATGTCTGAGTAGTTTGTAGGTTAGTTGTGTGTTTACATTTATGTGCAGGTAAAACTAATGATAATCACTAAGATAACCAGACAGCAATGTAATTCCCTAAAAACATCAACATCTCAACAGACACAACAGTGAGATAAAAAAACAGTTGAAAATTAAACCAAAGTGGAGAAGGAGGAGTGACATTTGTTGTAAGAGTATAAAAATGTTTAATGTTTAGGGAATACTATATTACTATAGACTATTTAAAGAATGTTGCTTTGAGCTTTAAACAAACTAAATATACTCAACATATGTGGTTAGGTTTTTGCTTCTTTTCCTGTATGCTTCTCCTAAAGCTCTTGAACATTTAACAGTTTGTGTGCTGTGTGAAAGATTTTCTAAAATCTGAGTGATTAGTATAYGTAGCTTCATGTACTCAGCAAAGTTTATAGTAACTAAGTACATTTACTTCATCACAGTAATTTTTTTGAGGATTTGTAATTTTACCAGTTAATTTTTTTAAATAGCTACTTTTACTTTTATTTCGTTACATTTTAAAGCTAAAATC
>NW_013952429.1:3122087-3145725 GCF_001266775.1 Austrofundulus limnaeus | reverse complement strand
GTAAAAGTACTTTTACTTTTCTAATTTTTGTGATCAGTTTTATGACTTTTACTTGAGTAGTTTTCTCATCAGTGAAATTTATGCAAAGTCATTTTCTGTTCATGTAATTTTACTTTTACTTAGTTATTTTTTCAAGTACTTTATAGACCTCTAGTTAGTCTTCAGTTTGTAAACATCTGAAGAATCTTTTTGTCAGCCGCCATGAACTGCAGCCTCATGATAAAGTTACACTGTGATGGAAAATGTGTTGTTCTGCATGGGGTTATTGTTTTAGGAAAATAAGTTTATGACRTACWRAATTTTAAAATTYAGGAGTTTGTCAAAATCCCARTTATTTCAGAAAAAATACAATTATGTTGTAAAAATCTGTAAACAACTCGAGAGGGGAGGCTGGTTTAACAGTAAGCTAAATCGAGCTGACCACAGAGAAAAACAAGGACAGACAGACATAAAGGAAAAGAAACAAAAGGTAAAAGAAAATTTATTTTAAAAAATCAGCAACATTTTGAAAACAAAGTGATCCAGGTAAAAGGTGCTGAAGACATCTAGCAGAAACACAGAAAATAAACTTGTAAATAAGAACCAAAAACAAAACAAAAAAAGGTAGGCTACACAGGATGTAACACTTTTCAAAACTCAATAACTAGAACTTCAAGCAGTTAAAACAGGGGCCCAAGCCCTCAAAAGTATGGACCCCCACAACCTTTGCCCCTCCAATCCTTTGAGGACCTGCAGAACCCAYAGGCTTGCAGATTTGTAAATCATAATCTTGAAGATCATTTGAATTCTTTGAGCTCCTAATAAAATTTGAAGSTTTGCTTAAAACAGAAAGTCAGAAACATGCAATTTTCACTTGTGTCACTCTAAAATACCTTGCATTTTACCTAAAATACCTAACATTTACTATTTTTAGTAGGTAAATATGCCACTGAACATATACCAAAAAGCAAATCAGTGATTTTTATGATAAAGAAGTATTTTGGGGTGTRTTTGTTTTCCCTAAGCTCTCAAATGTCCCTGTCAAATTCTGAAGCCAAAAATGTATTTATTTAGGTTGTTGTCTTTCTAGTACCCTCTAGTGGTGAAATTTTGCTAATTTTCTGACAGGGTTTCTAAAATGTACAAATGTTCTGTTAAAAATATGGTAGAAGGAAGGCCAGAAAACCCAGTTTAACACAAGTATAACTGGGTGTTATTAGGTAAATAATTAGCAATAAAATTCTGAATTTCGTTAAAAAAAAAAAGAACAGTTTGACAAAAAAACATTTGAAAAGACGAATTACATAACATGTCTGCGTTCATCTGACCACTGGACGTGAAGTGAACCTAGATGCTGTTTTTTTTATTATTTTGCAAGGTGTCAACAGAAGCTTTCCTGAACTGTTTTGTTTAGGAAATTTATTTTCATGCGACCTTGAGGTAGAACATGAGTCATGATTTAAAACACTATGCTGTCTGTCTGCCTTTAAAACAATGTTTTATTAACTACAGTAATATATTTTGYGGTTAAAAAAATTTGTGCATCAAATATTTGTAACCAAGCTGTTTGGGCTTGTTGATTGTGGACACAAAGGCTACGTTCGCAGTGCAGGTCTTATTGCTCAATTCTGATTTTTGAGTTTGCATGTTCCCATGCATGTGTGGGTTTTCTCCAGCAGAGGGGGAGCAAGGGGCTGGCCATGGAAAAATCTCTGGACACCCTAACTGCTGCTGAAGCTATTTCTATATGCATGTTCATTTCTTCTGCTCTGTTCAAATAGGAATTCATGGTATTCTCTACCCATACAATTAAATAAGAGCGTGACCAAGAAACACTATTAGATCTTTAGCAAATTGCCACGCAGGAAAAATAAAAAAAAATTCTGGGCCACTCCGATAAAAATCCTCTGGCTCCACCATGGTTCTCCAGGTTGTCTAAAGCAGTGGTTCGCAAACTTTTTATCTTCTGACACACAAAATATTCATGGCAAAAACTTGTGACCCCAAATATTACTGGTYTGAGTACACAAACTTTGTTAATAACCCTAAAAACACAGGTTTTTTACAAATTTAAACAGCTTGAACACAAATATAAATACTTATTTATACTTATTTTGTGTTTTTGTAATAGTTATAGGGAAAATATTACAACAGAAATTATTTTATTACCCTTTAAATTGATTTCTGGAGATTATCCAAGGTGCTTCATCACCCATAATTGGGTTCAAGCCCAACTTTGGGAACCAAAGTGCAGTGGTTCCCAAACTTTTCAGCTTTAAACCACAAAATAACAGTAGCAGAGACCTGTGGCCCCAACTGTTTTTGGATGATAAACATTTGTATCAGGTCAACTAAACATGGGCACAGTAACAATATTTTTATACTACATAAATGTAATTAATTCCAAAAATCTTTTCAGGACCCCAACTTGATGTTTCGGGACCCCACTTTGGGTCCCGACCCCAACTTTGGGAAACACTGGTCTAAAGTGAGATGGTTAAGAATGTGAACTTTTTTTGTCTCTCTGGCTTTAATTTTCAATACCAATTTTTTGCAAAAATCTGTCTTATTTCTATGTGTGGACATTCACATTATATTACCAACACAACATCCATCAGACTACAGTGTGATCTCTCTATGGCATTAATATCAGCTGCATGTGCYGAAAATGATGTGACGTCACATYCAGCTCGCTGTTTACAGAATATGGATGCTACATGCYAGCATGTCMATTCTGAACTTATTAGAGCCAATTAAATAATTATCYGACATGCTTGTTTGGTTCATGGCTTACATTTGAACCTGCCTCTTACAGCTGCTCCCATCCAGGATTTTATTTTTGAAAGTAAAGAATTGATCCAGTAACTCTAGCATGGCCTGACAATGTTACTGTCATTTTTCTGTGGATTCTCATGGGGGCATGGAAAGTAAAACGAACAAAGACAACTGGACTTCTGTTCTGCAGCTACAGACAAGTACAAGATTTAAACCGTTGCTGATATTGTTATAATTACCTGGATCGATCTGCTCATCCTCCATCACTGACGTAAATGTCAGCTGCAACMTGACCGTTTAGACTGAGGTTGCTTTGACAAGCAGCAAGTATGTATCTGATTTAGTAGCACGTACTGAAAAGGCTGGGTCRGATTTGAAAATAGGAAAATCAGATTTGTCACCTTCAGACTGTCATGAAAATCTTCGATATGGGTGGTGTTTACCTGCAGTGTGAACGTAGGCTACAGTACATGCCCCTGTGATGGACTCTCCTGCTGGTGATGGGCACCAGCTCTCCTACGACCCTGAAAGGTAAAGCAGGTAAAAGAAAACCGGATGGATTCCTCATCTAGTAATATGCAACACTGGCCAACAATTATACCTCAGCTAGTTTTACAAAGATTAACATAGAAACAAAGTGAATAAAGCAGCTGTACTGTAAACCTCTAAATGTACCGAGCAGATGTGAGGACAGGCTGATGACTTACAGATAASCGTGTGGACAATCCGTCCTGAAGATATGATTTGAGAAGCAAATCAGATTCTCCTGCAGTCAGAACATAAACCTGCTGGAGACAAAGTTAGGAAGAGAAACCTGTTAAAAATGACTGAAGATGTTAATGTTTTATAACTCCTGTCACGTGTAGGGGTCATTATTCACTCGAGGTGACCCCTACACATGTTAATCTGATGATCAGTCTGCCCTGTTCCTTTAGGCTCTGTAAAAGCTCATTTCAGCCATTTATGTTTGCAGTTTTATTCTTCTGGTCACTATTTATAGATGAGAAACAAAGTCTGTTTTTTTTCTGTAAGAATAAAAGTAGTTTAAAGACAGCAGTTTGGATACAGGGCTTGTTCCCACATGCTGCAGCTCACAGTCACACGGAAATAAATTTTCTAAACAAAACAGTTCAGGAAGGTTTTAGCTGAAGTCTAAGAACAACTAAAGACCAGCTTCAAGGATCACTTCCCRTCCAGTGATCAGGTCAAACGCAAAAACACTGTATGATTTCTAATTTGTCTTTTTAAAGTCGTGCTCGTGTTCTTCACAACCTAAAGTCGAAGCAGCAATACTATTTTTATTCCTGTCCATGTGTTTGATTAACTTTGGTTGTAAAGGTTAATGTCAATGTTTTCAGCAAAGATAAATAGTAAAGCAAAGATAGTTGTTTCTCATTTGTTTCTGGTTTCAACCCAAACAAAACAGAAAGCCTAAATTTGGATGCCCTGGGAGCATCATGACCACTTCTAATCTGGATGTTTAAGGGTTTAAACATCTTATTCAGATCAATGCAAATGTTTGCTCTGCCTCCAGCTCAGTCTGTGAGGATGAGAATAAATAAAATCAGACTCTTGTTCTTCATGAACTCAAACAGAAGCGGGATGGAGAAGATCATCTTCAGAGTTCTCATCCTAACAAGCGCTTGCTGTTTGTCGGCGAAACACGTTTTTGTCTCAACAGGGKCCTCCTGGGGAGAGGCTCGATCAGTCTGCCAGGACGTGTTCACCGACGTGTCGCCTCTCACCAACACTCTGGAAGAACTGGTGTTCAGATGGTCTGTAGGGGTGAACGACGAGGGATGGATCGGTATTTACTGGAACAAAACCCTCCAGAGATGGGTATGGTCGGGTGGAGACCTCGTGACCTACCACAACCAGCTTGATTTGCAAAACGATGGGCTGCTTAKTCTATCGTCCAGTACCACTGCCAATAATGGCTACTGGACCCAAAGCGGATGGCAATGGAAAAACGGYGGAGAAAAACACGGTTTCTTCTGTTTGAGCCTGAAAGTGGTCCAGGAGGAGAAGACCTGGGAGGAGGCTCTGGAGCACTGCAGGAAGAACTACGGCAACCTCAACAGCGTGCTGTCGGAGACCGAGAACCTGCTGGCCACCAGAGAGATCCAACCAGCCGGCGTCACTGAGCGGGTGTGGATCGGCCTGCGGTTCCTTGGAGACGAGTGGCTGTGGGTGAACGGGCTCCCGCTGCTGTACACCAAGTGGAATCCATACCAGGACCCCCAGTGTTCAGTGAATAAACGCTGCGGAGCTCTAACCAAGGGGGGACTGTGGGAGAGCTGGGACTGCCTGGAGAAACTCAGCTTCATCTGCTAYTAAAATACAGATTTAGGCCGTCAAGGAGGAAAAAATGTAGATTTTACTTTAAAATGTTTAGTTTTAAGGTTAATTATTTGCCTTCACGAATAACTTACCATTTCTTATCGTGACAGTAAATGATGCAATTTTGTTTTTTCATGGAGCTAGAGAGCAGGAAACACAAATGAGTTGGTTAGTAGTGTGGAAAACCTTATCCAGGGGTCACTATCCTGCATGTTTTTCTGCTCCAACACACCTGATTAGGTGACTCAATCACCTCTTCGTGTTCTGCCTGTTAATCACCTGTTCATTCAAATCAGGTGTGACGGGGCAGAGAAACCTCTTCAAAATGCAGGATAGCGGAGCTTCAGGCCCAGGATCAGATACCCCTGTTTTAGACAGTTACATTATCATCAGCAAGAATAATTATAACTACGTTTTAAATTTAAAATATGAAAGATGCATGTTCTTCATTATAATAATCACACAATGAATGTTTGAATGACAACAATAAAGACTGAAATTAAAATCTACATTTAAAAAAGCTTTGTTTTGTAAGAAAAACAAAACTATGACTAAAAAAGAACAGTTATTGAGGCTGTCTATGCAGATGAGCAGTTACAAAAGAAGAGCTAAGTTTGAAGCTGAACTTGTGAATTGTGACACTATTACACAATTTTCTTTTTTAGTTAAAGCTTGTCGAACAAACGGAATAATTTAAGTTGAACCTTTAATCTTATTTTGTTTCCATGTTTTTAATCCAACATGTACCCTTTATTTTTATCATCTATTTTAATTCATAAACAGCTAAATAAAACAGAAATAGGCTCAGCTAATGTCTTACCTGTTGCAGATGAATGTTTGTCTTTATTCTTATTWTTTTTTATTTTCTCCTTCCTTCAGCATTTGATGGAGGTGATTTACTGTCTGCTGCAGTTTATGCTCCAATGATGTCATCACAATGAGCCCTGTGTTTTTGTGTTGAACATGACAAACGGCAATGTTATCTTTTTCCTTCTTAAAGGATTATTTATTCATTGTTTTTTTTATYATCAATAAATAGCTAACAATATCTACACGTATCAGCAGGCAAGAAAATGTACAAACTTAAACTTKTGTTCACCGTTTTGTTTAGCTAAAACATTCATTAACTCAGGTTTAACTGGGATCTTTTCATAAAGTCCAAAACCAACAACCTGACCGGAAACACAGACAAATCAGAAAAATAAATCTAAATGTWAAAAAAAAACTTGTTCTTTCACAGAGAGGACATGTTTGAGTGTATTTTAACTACAGATGTGAACTATTATTGTTTCTTTAAAAGCACATCTGAGTTCATTATGCTGAGTCTGAAGCTGTATTTAAAGTTTAAATAGGCAAATGTTTTGGACTCAAGGCTGCACTGTGAATACTGGAGTGGCTTAAATTATCTGCCCATAATGCAGCTGTGCGAGCACGTGTGATTGTCTGAAACAAGCCACAGATTTCCCCTTTTTAAATAACCGCAYGTCAGCAGGTAATAAACGGTCGTATACAAGTTTTAAAAATATGGCRGAGGTCGGAGTGCTTCTCTTCAGTGCTTCGTCAGCTCCCTGGATACCCTGTAATCCTCATACGTTTTACAAACACCAACTCMAAGCCGACAAGTCCCACAAAGACTCACCGCTCCTTTTTCTCTGAGAGGTAATCATCCATCAGGAGCAGAAACATTAAAACGGATTTAAAAAACGCACTTCACAGCAGGGAGTCACTACACGCCAAGACGGGTTTGAGAGAGGTGCAACGTCACAAACACACACTTTCCAACATTTAAACATTTAAATTAACACACACGCTCCGTTTTTCACTTCAATCAACYTGCTTCCTCTGCTCAGAGTCTTGGCAGTGCCCGCTGTTCTTTGGGCTCATCGGCGTTTTTCCTCGACCTTTTGGTGAACATTTTAGCTTTATTCAGTCTTTCTTGGTTTTAGAGGCTTCGCCCTCATTTTCTCCTTCATGATTTGAGGCCCATCCGAGCCATCAGCTGTTCGTAGACAGTCCAAGCCATSGCAGCCATCAGAGTGCGCCGAAGAGACCTGGGCACGGCGCCGCGAAAAAACCCAGCCATGCCGTGTTCCTGAGGGGCGAGAGAGAAACAGAAATCATCTTAAAACTGTAGGTACAGGTGCTGCGTATCACTTATCCTTACTGCTAAAACTTTAAAAGTTTCCCATAAAAATCATCTAAATTGTGGTCTCGTTGGGCGGTTTTGATCTTTTTCATTCCGACACAATTCTGTGGTATAGGGTATTACCAGAGCAGGGTGGAAAGGGGCGGGGCTTTAGAGGGTGTATGGTCTGTGGCATGTTGAGTTACTTCCTCCCTCTCTCTAGGTCTCCATCACTGCCAAACGTCATTCAACTTTCGTGTCTTTTTAGTTTSTTCTTCCTAYAKATTTTTAGCACTTGTCAAATAACTTTGGGCCTCGGTTAGAAAGGAGGTCAGGGGGGTATGTTTATTTGGGTTGAGAGAAAGATGAGACTGACGGCAGATTGAGCTGATTTTTCCATGAGACTACCGTGTTTCCTTCTGCCTGCCACTGTAACGTGCATCAAAAAGAAATAAAGTGGCAGATACCACTTATCATAACTCTGCTGTTAAATACACTTTATGTATTTAGTCTCTAGGAGTGCAGAAGAATTAAATTTAGTCTCTCCAGGTGCTGCACTGATAGTTTATATACTATTCCAGTCATATTTTTTAATCCATTCAGTTTTCTCTATGATGTTGTCTGAACTACTACGTCAAGTTATTTGCAATGGAACTGCCAAATAAGGTCTGGACTTATCATAATTTTTATTTACCTTCATCATGCTTTAATACCAAGGTATACCACAATACTGTCATACCACCTGGCCTAGGTCTTATGCTCAATAAAATCCATCCATTATTTAAACCCGCTTCTTCATTTCAGGGCCACAATGGTTACTGGTGCCCATTAGGGATGGGCGATAAGTAGTAAAATATTTATCACGATAATTTCTAGGTTTTATCACGATAACGGAAAGTGACGATAAAATGTATAAATATATATATCAGCCTAATCTTTTGTATTATAAATCTATCACTACATTCTGTCTTGAGAGCCCTAAAATACTAGAAGCCACTAAACTACATTAAGTTCAAGTAGGACACGTGTTGTAAAACTGACACCCATCAAACAAGACTGAAATATGAGAACAAATTTGACATTAATTTAAATGGTGTAAATAGCAAAACTTAATAACAATGGACTAAAGTTTATATGATAAATCTTCAAATCAYATCCTCTTTGTACTAACCACTATCTGAAAAACCTCAGAAGAACTCTAACCCTTGTAAAATATCAGTAATATAATAAAAAAAATAAAAACATGAGAAAATACTTTTTACTAATCACTGAAAATAATGAGTTTTGCTGCTCTGGAAGGTAAAGCTATAATATCGTTTACCTAAGGGTTAATGATCAGGGGAGGGAGGGGCTAGTTGTGTGAGTGGAGAGAGACGAGCCGCGCTGCCTGCAGCTTGTGGCAGGAGGAGACGGAGGAGCTGTGGGTTATTTTTGTTGGTCCAGCAAGTTGCAGCTGGCCGTCCTGTTGTTTTTCTAACATATTGTTGAACTCTTAGGAGTTTTTAGATGACTATGACTGTTTTTGCACGCTGAGAGTCATTACGATAGCTTTTTAGCTTTACTAATTTAGCACATACTTCGCGTGTCGACCGCTCTGAGTAAACAAATAAAACTTCACCTAGCAGGGAGGCATGTAAAACCTGGCAGCACGTGGTGGGAATTTATCGTTTTTATCGCGAGATGACAAATTATTYCCATGGTGAATGTCTTAGACTGTATATCTCCCATCCCTAGGGCCCATATCCAGCAGTCACTGTGTGAGGGGCGGGGTACACCCTGGACAGGTTGCAAGTCCGTCACAAAACATTACATCACATCTCACATTTGGCGAGTCCCTCAGACAGGATTTGAGGACAATAAATCCATAAAAAAAACATAAAGCTGTGTCACGATGGTGTTTAGTACACACCGTGTAGACGTAGCGTACAGCGTCTGCTGTGCTCCAGCTGGATGGGCTGACTTGAATGTGAGTCTTCACCACGTCCGCAGGCTGCGTGACCAGCGACGCCATGACGCCGGCCACGACTCCGCAGCTGAAGTTCACTAAAGGGGCGTACGGCGTGGACGTCACCTCTGAGAAAATAAACGGTTCTGATCTCACCGGGTTTTAAGAAATGAACGGACTTCCAGCTCAACGTGTTGCTGCTCTCACCCTGAGGCAGCGCCCTCTTGGCCTGGCTGTAAAACATGACGTAGATGCCGGAGAAAGGAGCGTCTCGGAGCAGTGTGGCGGTGAGCCCTGAGAACAGAGCCCTGATGCCTTCGGTCTCGTACATGCTCCTCAGAGCGCCGGGGACGCTTGCATAGTTGTAGAAGCCACTCTGAAACACAAACAGGATGAAACATCCGAACTATTATAGAGACGAAGTTTGTTCACGTTTCTGATATTGTTCCCGTCAGAGACCATCTGCGCACCTCAAAGCGAGTCTTGATGACGGTGAACGGCAGCATGCAGACTCCAGCCACAGCCCGGGCTCCGGCTCCAAGCAGAACCGCCTCCCCGGCGTTCGGGGCTCGGTCCAGAAAGAAGTGCTGCTTCAAGGAGTAGAAGGTGCTGAAGTAGATCCCGACCCCAGGGATACAGCGAACAAACGACTGAAGGCAGAAATAATAAAGATCTTTAAAAGATCACTTAGTTATTAAAACAGGTTCTGTAGTTTGACTACTTTAAACATGCTCGTTGCAGACAGGGCTCCTACAGTTTAAGGCAAGTTACATTTACGGTAAGACTTTTTAAAGACTTTTTAATGCCAAGTGAAATTTAAATTTAAGACCAATTTCACAATAAAACACAAATGACAAAAAAAAATATATAATAAAAAAAAACTGTGGCAGAAACTCATGAATCAAAGTATTTTTGGTTGAAGTATTCAAATATTGCTAATAGACCAATTGTTTTATTCATATGTAACTATAGCAGAAACGTTCTTAGCAGTCAGTTTTAAACTCACTTAAAATTTGAAGTTTTAGGACCCACCGTGGGGTCTTAATCCCAAATTGCTGTGGAGGAAATCTTAAAGTGCCCGTGACATCAGATTTTTGTAAGAGGTGTGAATGCATTTTTTGGAAAGACATTAACAYATTAYAAAACAAATTTCACATTGCTCTTATGAACAGTTGAGATATTTGCATGTGAAGTGATGTCGAAGGGGAATGTCTGCTTGTGAATATTTAAAAAATAAATAAATGTTACCAATTATTTTAATATTTGAGAGGCATTACAGTCATCCTATTTACAATGTGTTAACATTTTTAAGACTTATGAAAGATTGATTTAAGACATTTTAGGCTAGTTAAGGCCTTATTTTAAGGACCTGCAGGAACCCTGGCAGAAATATTTAATAAATATACAAATGGATTGCCAAAGTAGTTTTACAGAACCTCACTGGGACCTCAACTTTTCCAAAAAGCTGATTCTAACCCAGTCAAGTTTTGTTACAAACCATTTTTTTCTGCTTTTTTTCTACTACTAAAAGAAAGCACATAAACAAAATGTGCCCTCTTCTAGATATGAGAGGTGATTGCTCTGTACCTGGACAACATCAGAACTTGTTTTCATCAAACTACATAAACATGCAACAAACAGGTTCATAAGTAGCCTGGTAAAAACCAGCTCCTTGTTCTGCGCTTGGCTTCGTACAGAGGTTCTGGACTCTCTTAAGAAGCGACTGCTTGCTGGAGGCGTCAGTCAGATCCAATRGTTTTAAACTTCAGCAATCGCTAATGTTTGGCCGTGATGTATGTAAACAATCACTCCCTTCTGGGGAGAGAGAAGTATGGAGCTGAACGAGATGGCTGTAAATTACTGCTGCAGGCTTTGTCAGACAAATTTAATTTATTTTGGAAGCCTCATCRGCACAGACTGGCTTCATTCACTTCCACAGCTGACACTGCTTAATTACAGAATAAAACAGTCACAACTCCTCCTTGTGTTGGCTGACATTAAAATGATGTCAGATACGTACAGGTGAAACTCCCCTCCACAGACTGAAGAATCTCTCTGTCCTGATAACGTTGATGAAGACGGTGAACATTCCCACCTTTGGTGTGCTGCAGGGTGACATGTTTAAAATGTTAGAGACAGTCAAATGTACAAATTTACATCAACATTCAAAGACTTGGGGCTTGTATAAACACTCAGTGAAATCTATGAAAAAGAAAATGTAAACAATGATAAAAATCAAATTGACCATTAAACAAGGAGCATGACAGCTCAGGTTCTCTGTGGTGGAAACTGGAACCGTGCAGCTGAACAGTCTGATTATGTGGTGCTGATGTGACTAATTGCTCTAAATGGGTCACAGCAACAGAATCATGCTGGCAGTGATGTGATGTTTATCCCCCTCGTAGTGTAGGTTAACAGAGGCACGCTGCTGTATGTGTGCCTGGTGGTCCTTCTGTGTGCGTCTATGTTCTCACACACATACACATACATACATACATATATATATACACACACCCTGGCTTGGCGTTGTTCTGCAAGGTCTGCAGCCGTGTCTTGACCAGATCCAAAGGCTGGAAGAGCAGCGTCGAGCAGGTGCCGCTGAGGGAGCCGCACATGAAGGCTTTGAGAGCTGGGTGAGCCTGAGGACCATGACAGAGACACACAAAGACAGAGACACACAAAGACAGGCAGACACAAAGACAGAGACACACAAAGACAGAGACACACAAAGACAGAGACACACAAAGACAGACAGACACAAGGGACAAAAAACGAGACACGACTTCAGGGAAAATAGAGAGGGACAGAGCAAGCAATAAAATGTACAACGAGGTATAAATTATATTAAATAATGAGACTCGATCAGAAATAAACAAAAGGATTAAACACGGAGCAAAGATTAAATTGAGATGTGCCGTTTAAAATCTTCAACAGTACAAAACAGCTCTCACTGAATACCAGAAAATTTCACGTTACATAAAGATGACACGTCTAAAATCCTATCTTAAGAAAAAAAAAGTACGTGGAGGAAGAATTACATCTTATACTGAAATAACACAATTCCAGTGTGTTACCGTGACATTTTCTTTGTGTAAATAAGAAAAGCCTGTGGCACAGAGCAGAGGGCAGGTTCCCACAGCACAGATGATGGAGATGTGTGGAGACAACACACACACACACACACACACACACACACACACACACACACACACACACACACACACACACAAACCTTCAGACCACATCACATTCATGTTATCTAACCTCATCTAAAGCACAGCCCTCAGTCCTAAAATGTGCTGATTTCACTCATGTGCTCTTCAGGAGAAAAAGCCACAACAGATATTTGGACCCTCACAACATGGACGCTGCCCTCCAGACTCAACACTACAACACACACATGAACACACACATGCGTTCAATTCAGCTGCATGTAAAAATAAACTGTTGCTCTGACCAAACTTGGAGACATAAACAAATAAAATAAAATTTAAAAAAAAGACTATAATCAACAGTTCAACACATGTGTTACGTTCAAACACACACTCCTACCTTCCCCAGGCCGCCTGGGGTTCGGCTCTGAGAATCCTGCTTTTCCTGCATTTTGCCCTCTTTCACCTCCCTCTCATCTCGCCGCTACAAACAGAACGACAGAAAAGCTGCATCTCTCTCTCTCTGACAAGCCTTCCTTCTTCCTCTCCCACCAAGCCACAATGCCCCCCCCACCCCGATTCGCAGCCAAGGCAGAAGCTTAATCCAGACGGCCGTTTTCTACAGGCTCCAGTCTTTATCTTTTAGAGACACGCTCACACATCTGTATTTGGCTCTGCCCCCCACCCCCAAGTTAACACTCAGTGTTAAATTACATCTTTATCAAACAGCATGAGTCATGAGGTAGAGAGGGTGAATTTTCACCAAAAAAAATAAAGGATGAATAAAACAAAGAGTCTACATGTAGAAGCTTGTTTGAACAAAACCTACCTACAAATGTAGTTATTTTTCCTCTTTTTAACTGTCAGTAAATTAAAAACATGATTTTATTTCTGCATTATAACCAGGGTCAATATGGACATGTGTTCAGCGATGAACAGTAAAGTCAGTTTATCATGTCAGCATGTCCAGAGCCACACCCTCCCCTGACACCCAGCTCACACCCAAAGATGAAGACCTCAGATTAAAGCTGCTGCTCCTCCACATCAAAACAAATCAGCTGAGGTGGTTCACTCAATACAATCACCTGTGAGTAAAAAAAGGGGCAGACGAAGTTGCTCTGAGAACAAAATGACGCAATTTTCGTCGCATAACTGCGACAATGAGAGCTAATTTTGAGTCATTTCCAGCACGGGGCTGGAAATGACTCAAGATCCAGGAGCTGGAGAGCATCACTGGGAGAGGGATGTCTGAGTTTCCCTCTTGTGCCTGTAGCCACCACGACCCGGCCAGCATAGGCATTGTCCAAAGAAAATCTCTTACCAGTGTTAACCTCCAATCAAAAACAAAAGTGTGCAGCTAAATGTAAAGCATTTTTAATTGCACGTGAATAAACGAGTAAAAAACAAGCTCCTCACCCTATTTCCCAATGAAATAAGGAGCTTGTAATTTAAAAAAGCTGTATTATCTCACCACTGTTTTGTTGCAAGAAGTCTGCACTGTGCAAGAGGACGAAGGAGAGAAGTAGAAACTAGTCCAGATTTACTTGTTTCCCTGCTCCAACACACCTGATTCAGAGATTGAATTACCTCTTCCAAGCTCTGCAGAAGCCTGTTAATCAACATTCATTCAGATCAGGTGTGTTGGAGCAGAGAAACATGTAAAACATGCAGGACAGCAGCAATTGAGGACCAGGATTGCCTATCCCTGATAAACAAATGGGATGAATTTATTTTTAAAAAAGCCTCATTTTGTTGGGAAAGACTGGTTCACCATCCTGAATCTTTGTGTTTTTGTTTACATGTTGAATTTTGATCCAACATATATTTGAGTCATTAAAATTAAAAGATTTTTGTTGGTTGTAGTACAACTGCATTTAATTAATTATTTCTGAAGGCCACATGTGTAACAAAAACAATGTTTTGATCATTTCAGTTTCACCTGAATGATAAAAAAATGGTTTAATATTGTGTCTTCTGTCAGATTCACTCACCGCTGCCAACTCCATCTTTGAAGCGGATGCTGCTGATCCGGATGAGTCCAGTTTCAACCTTTACGCTTCCGGTTTGGTCTGGTTGAACTCAGCAAAGACCACCTGGATGAAAAAAGGAACAAGAACATAAGAACCATGAACTGGGTCGCTTTGACTCGCCGGTAGCTGTATGCTAGGTTAGCTAGCTGCAGGTGAAGGTAGTGTGGAGTCAACGAGACAAACCAAGTCTGACAAATACATAAACACAGCTGAAAATAAGAAACACGATTAAATTAATGTTTGTCAGATATGATAATTAGTTTTAGAATGAAAACACAGAGACCGATGCTAACATTGCTAGTCCTGCTAGCAAGCTAACGCTATGATCTCTTACCTGTTTAAAAGACGTCAGGGACCGATGAAAGCCATTCTAGTTTGATTTAAAAAGTCCATGTTTTAATATTTACAGTGACCCCTTGCGAGCATTCCCATGGAGACCGACGTCCATCACCACTCAACACGCCGGCTGCAGCGAGGTACAACAGCGGAACCTTGTGGCACAGCTAGCCGGCTAACCTTCACGTTAGCTTCGCTCGGTTTCTATAAATAATCAATTTAGCCCTCAGTGGAAAAAACGAAACAGACATCACAAGCTGTAGTAGAAATTGTGCCCCTGCGTCGCACTCCGGACCAGCTTTTTGAACCAGAAGTCATCCAGCTGTCAGTGTCAGCTGTTAGCATCTGGCTAACAAAGTTTGTCCTCCGTTAAAAAGGACAGCAGCCATAGCATTAAATAAACTCACCTATCCACCGCCTGAATGACACATGTTCAGTCAGTTATGAAGCAGCATCACGGAGCTGTATCTACAAGCGTTTATATAATTTCTACTTATCTGGACCGCATTAAAAGAAACGGATACATTACGAGTGTTAGCTGGCGCGTTTTATTTCATGTCCACAAGGTGTCGCTGTTGACCTTAGTGCGTTACACTTCCGGTGTTTTTTCTTTGACTTCCGGTGTTCTTCCAGCATCATCAACAAACAAAAACAGTGAGTGCTCAGGGATGAGCAGAAGGTCAAACAAGCGGATATAAGACTTAAAATTTGTTAAATAGTTTTTTAAAGCAAATAAAAACAAAAGACAAGTGTGTTGAATGCAATAGATTTTATTGCTTTGACTTTTCTGATTAGCCTGACAGCCTTGGCATCAGACATTACATGTTTGATTACACAAGGCATAGATGGTACAAAAACAAGCCACATTTTGAATTTGGTGAATAAAGCTGTGATAGAAACCTTGTGTTACATAGAAAAGAACTAAAGTGAGTTACTACATGACGACCCATCACCAGTAAGAGAATAACCAAATAGATCTTTAAAAATGTGCAAAAAGCGTAATATTTTCCACATTTAACCTCCTAAGACCCAAACTCTTACACTGCAATGCATATTTGTCCACATGTGGCACCAGGTCCTAGGAGGTTAAAGAAATCCTGCTCGAGAGCTCAGACATTGCAGATTGTAATGACTCGTTACATGCACATATTTAAGGATTAAGGTAGAAAAATAGAAAATGTAATTTTTATTTAAAAATGGCTTTTGGGAGATAATTTCTTTGGCTTATTATAAATGAATTATTTGGAAACATAAGGCTAACATTTCATGAWATTTTCCATGTTGGCAGTAATTCCTCTTGCCAATTCACTCGTTCCCAGATTTGTCAAGAGACGAGTCTCCATCCTCGTCACTCTCCAGGGCACCACGGTTAAGGCCATGTCTCACAGCTGTAGGCACGTCACCACGTCTGAGAGAAAAAAAGAAAAAAGTTTTTAAAAATTAAATGAGCTGCACATTTAAAACAGTAGTTTGAATTCATAACTGACATAAAATTACTTGGTTTCTACCTGAGYTTGCTCCTGAGAGTGCTGACTTCACGGTTCATGACGTCTGCCGACTCAGTGGCATCCTCCAGCTCCCTCTGCAGCTTCCTGCGGTACGTGTTGGCCTTGGTAAGCTCCTCCTCCGTTTCTTCAAGCTGACGCTTCATCTGGCGCATTCGACTATTTGTTTTTTCCACCTGCAAAGGGCAGTTTTTACTTACAATATGTGGCAGACATATTTCAGATAAAACTACAAARAACACAAGCTTATGAAGTTTCAGCTGACAAATTAATGAACCCTAACTGATGAAGTGAGTAGCTTCTTATTAGTTAAACATGTGGAAAGACATCTGTGGTTGTGGAGAAGATGCTCATCTGTTTCAGAAGGGTCAAATTACTGGCATTAAGTAGAGAAAACATTTAATAAGATTGCTGAAACTATGGGTAGACAGTGCTTTTCTTTCAAGTAATAAAAAACATAAATAATACATATTAGTCATTTCTGAAATTCTGTTTTGACTTTTGGTTTTTGTGTTCCACCCTGGATTTTCAGTGGCCTCCCCATAGGCATCCTATTGAAAAATAAATAAAAACATYGTAGATGCATCACTATACCTGATCTTTGAATTGCTCAGAGTTGCGCCTCTCTTCCTCCACCTGCAGCAACGTTTCCTTGAGCTTCTTTTCTGTTCGCTTCACCAGCCTGGWGGACTGCTGACGCTCCCTGAAAGGAAGAGAAATGGCAAATTACAAAGAAAAATGAAGTAATGTCGAGACGATTCAGAAGCATTTCAAACCTTTACTTTTAATAACATCACATTGTCCTTCGACAATAACTGTTCTGGAGGGGATTGACCACCTTATATAACTAGTGAAAAAAGATGTTTGCATTAAAGTGCTTTTCATTCAAATSTGGAGTTTTTAACCCACCAGGCTCAGTTTTCAGTCAAGCCCACACAAGTCAGCTGCTGTCATGAGCTTTTATTTTTTATTTATTACTATTTTTTAGCTTTAGGTTTTATTTCAATTACTTGGTAGCACAAGTCTGTAAAATAACTAAATTGAGTGGAAAAAGCAACTTTTTGCTGCTCACTTTGATTCGATGTCGAGCTGCTCTGCCAGCTGAGCGATCTTGGCCTCCAGTGTGGTGATGGTGGATTTGAACTTGGACTTGATGGTGGTCTCGAGCTCCTGCTGCTTCAGTTTCAGCTCTTTGTTCTGGCGTTCCAGCTGGGAACGAGCGCCCTCCAGCTGCTGGGAATTGCTGCGCTCTGTAGCCAGCTCGGAGGTCAGCTGATCGTTCTGATGTCAAAAATGCACAAAAGTACTTTTAAATTTTCCTCTTTAGCAGAAGACCTGTGCACGTCTCTGATGTTAAGTCAGCAGAGGCTATGGTTAAACAAACAGGATATGTTGAGTCTCACCTGCTGAGTCAGTCTCCTCAGGCGATCRTTAATCATCTCTGTGTTGAGATGTTCTTCATCCAGATCTTCCTGCTGTTGAGTGATGCGAGCCTCCAGCCTCCTCTTCTCATCCATCAGCTGAGAACTGACAGAAGAACACACAAGTTGTTCGTGGGATTTTACACCATCTGATGTGACAATCAATACTAAAAAAATGCAGAAATGTTTATTTTTTGTTAGCAGAAATTCACAATGTGAGTGATTTAAGTTAATGTTGGTATAAAAACACACTGTAGGTATTGTCATGAGAGTCGTACTTCTTGGTGTTGCTGCTGTTGATCGCTTCCTGGAGCTCATCCTTCTCGTTTTGGAGCTGTTTCTTTAGTTTCTCTGCAGTGGCCAGATCCTGACGAAGACCCAGAAAACACAATCGTTAAGATTCAGCTTGACTTTACAGAAACTGTTTGAACAGATCTAAAGTTAACTTTGTAGTAGTTTGGAGTCCATTTTTTATTGAATTATTTTTTTTAAAATTGTATAATGTCAAAATAGCTTATGTTAAAACAAAAACTTTAAAACTATTGGTTTTGTTTTGTAATACACATTTGACATGAAAAACTTATCCAAAAACTTTATTTGTGAAATGAAGCCTTAAAGTTTTTTTTTTATTCCTGAAATGCAACTTAGTTGTGATCTGTCTCTAAACCTGCATATTTTACCCAACGAGGCGTATTGACTGGGTGTCACGCACACACTTCTGAATATTGACCTTTGTGGTACGAGTGTGACGCCATATTGGAAAGGGCAGGCTGTTAATGTCAACAATTTATTCAACCAGATTTCTGCATAGAATTTCATTCCATTTGTAAGCTTCTGCCTGTTAAAATCATTCTCTGCAGACATGTKTACCTTAGATAAAATACTGACTGAAAAGCATTTCTATCAAATGAAAATAATGGTCATCAACAGCAAACATCTTCCTTCCTGTGCTGAATTGAGTTTAACATGTCGAGTTTATACCACAGTCAGCTTCACCAGCTAACAATACTGTCGAGTTGTCCTTGCCCTGACCAATATGGCCGCTCTCTCTGACTAAGAGAAGTCACGTGACAGCTCCTCTAAGTCAGTACACCTCTTTGTTGTAATCAACCATCTGATCGTTCAGTTGCTGGTCTCCTCTGACTCCCACCTCCTGGAAGTGCAGGATGTCTCCCTCCAAGGTCTTGACCTTCTTCTCAGCCTCCTTGGCGCTGTTGACGGCTTCATCCCTGGACAAACGGAGATCATCCAGCTCCCGAAGGATATCTTTCATTTGAGCCTAGAGAGCAGACGCAGGGTTTATGTTAAGACATTAAATCACTGCCAGTCACATCTGACCATCATTCAAAATATTATTTCCACAATGCGTCGACTTGTTGCTTTACATAGTTCTTACCTTGCTGCTCTATGTTCAAATATTATTTTCCCCCAGATGTTGCTGAGCTCTTATCACAAGATAACTTTAGTTTCAGTCATGGCAGCAACAGGTTTAATTTACCTGAAGTTTTTTCAGCTGCTTCAGGGCATCATCACGTCCTTTGTTTGCCACATCAATCTGAGCCTCAAGGTCTGCCAGGTCCGTCTCCAGTTTCTTCTTTGAGGAAAGAGCCTGAGCACGCTGCCTGCGTTCGTTTTCAAGCTCAATTTCCATCTCATGCACCTGAAAAAAAGACCCAAGCATAATTTACAAATCTCCTTCTGTATGAAAACAGTTTGAAGCTAAATAATTTAAAATGTGTTTGCTGTTCCACCTGTTTAACAAGCTGCTTCCTCCTCTCCTCTCCCTGCTCGTCTCTSGCCTGCAGGTCTCGGTCGAACTGGGCCTTCAAGGCCTGCATGTTGACCTCCAGGCGCAGTTTGGCGTCTTCTGTGACCTGCAGCTCRTCCTCCAGCTCYTCCAGCTGGGTTTTCATCTCCTCCAGCTGCTGCTCCATGAGGCGCTTCGACTTCTCCATCTCATGAACCTGCAGACAGTTTGGAGTCATCTAGCAGTTTTTGGGGGGAAAAAAAGTGTCAACCACAGATCCAGTCACAGATTTTGCTTACACTCTTGCCAACATCGTCCTTAGAAGAAACCAGGTCCTCCATCTCAACTTTGAGCAGTTTGTTGGCCCGGTCCAACTCGTCCTTCAGGGCCGTCAGAGTCTCCAGCTCACGGGTCAGAGTGAGGGTTTTCGTTTCTTTCTCCCGGGCTTCAGCCTCGGCCTTGTCACGCTCGGCAGCGTACTGAGAGGAAATAGCTTTTTCCTCCGCCARCATCTGAGGATCCCAGAGGATTCAGGTGAATTCAAGAACTCACAGGACAATAAAAACAGTCATCTCTATGAATATGCCCCTCCCCCTGGAAAAACAAAACAAATTCTAAAAAAAAAAAAGTCTCATTTTTCACATCCTGGGTTCCTGTTACCTGATCAAACTTCTTCTGCTTGCGCTCCAGGTTGGACACGACCTGCCTCAGGTTGTGCTGATCCACCAGGACGTCGTCCAGCTCCTGCTGCAGACGGGTCTTCGTCTTGTCCAGCTTGTCGTAGGCCGCTGTCTTCTCCTCCAGCTGCAGCATCAAGTTGTCCAGCTCCCGCTGCAGCTTCTTGCGGCCCTCCTCGGCCCCCTCGAGAGACGAGGCCTCCTGCTCCACCTTCTTCTTCATCTCCGCCAGCTGGAGAGAGGAAACAGAGCGAGACCGAGGTTCTTCGAGTTAGCCGAGTTCATGGTAAGTTAAAGATCCCCAGCTCTGAATGCACGAACCTGAGCCTGAAGAGCGGAAACTTGCTTCTCCACGTTCTTCTTGGTCTCCTCCTCTTCCTCCAGCATCTCCCGCAGGCTGTGCTGCTCGTCCTCCAGCTGCTTCAGGCGGGTGGACAGAGCCAGCTTCTGACGAGTTTCCTCCTGCAGCAGCGCCTGGAGTTCAGCAAATCAAAAAATAAATAAAAAATTWAARAAACAGCACAAYGTGAGAAAAGCAGACAAACCTTCCGGTGTTTCCACCAAAGATGTAAAAAAAATCTTACAAGAATTGCCAATAAAATCTCTAAAAAAACATTTGTTTCCCACCAAATTGACCATCAGTTAAATTGTTTCAAAGCTGTTAAGAGGGAAAAATGAAAGAAAAACTGAATGTTATGAGAAATTCTGTAAGTTTTGAGCAAATTAACCTCAGATCAATAGAAAAGTGTAAGACTATGAAAACTAATTGTGGTACTAATAAACTTGTGTTTACCTGTGTATCCTGTAACTGAGACTCCACAGAAGACAGGTCTTTGCTGGATTTGTTGTTTTTGCTCTCAGCTTGACTCAGGAGGCCGTTCACRTTGTCCAKCTCCGTCTGGTTGGATTATAAATAAATAAATAAATAAATAAATAAATCCATTAACAGTGGCTCAGATCTCATTACACCCTCACAAACTGTCCTCCACCCATCGTACCTGCAGCTTGCTCATCTTCTCGGTGACTTCGTGCTTCTTTCGCTCACTTTCAGCGAGTTTGACCTGCAGCTCCTGGACCTGGGATTCGGCCTTCTTGCGCCGGTGTTCAGAGTCTGCTTTGCTCTGCGTCAGGTTCTTCACCTCGATCTGTAGCTCGTTCCACTCGCTCTCCAGAGCCTGCTTGGCTTTCTCCACAGACACCTTGTTCTGCAGGAGGGACAAACGTTAAGTGTTTGAAGGTTTGGTGGTCCTGTGAGCCCAGGGCTGAATACCTTTTTAGCCTGCTCCAGCTGCTCGTTGAGCTCCTCGAATGCTTGGTTGTGCTTCTGTCTCACGTCGGCYAACTGCTGCTCGTGAGCTTTGGCCTCTTCCTCCAGAGTCTTCTTCAGCTGAGTCACTTCTGACTCACGCTTGGCCCTGGATGGAGAGAAGACATCAGCTGTCTGATACCAGGGGGATTTTCCCTGCTGTGTTGTCAGTGAGGATTAGACTTCATTAAGGACAGTTACCTCAGCTCCTGCTGRGCTGCCGTGGAGTCCAACGTGTCCTCCAGCTCGGTCTTAAGGGCCTCCAGCTCTTCGCTCAGATCCCTGCGGTTTTTCTCCACCTTGGCACGTGCACTCCTCTCCAGTTCCAGGTCCTCTTGGAGCTCAGAGATCTGGGCCTCCAGCTCYCTAATCTTCTTCTGGGCTGTGTTCTTCGCTGCTGCCTCCTCTTCAATCCTGGAGTTAAGACAGTTYGACACTCCCCTCCTTTAGATACACTCATGCAAAACAGCTTAACACTCAATTTGCATGTAGATGAGGAGCAAATGCAGCCGAGGAGGTCTTTTCAGGCAGTCGTAAAATGATCCAAATTCCTGTAAATAAATGTAATTTTATTGCGTTGAACTGACCTGGCCAGAGCAGCRAGCAGTTCCTCCTCTTTCTTTGCCAGCTGAGCTTTGAGCTCAGCAATCTGGGCCTGCAGGTCTGCGATCTGATCGTGAAGATCCGTGGAGTCTCCCTCAAGCTTACGACGATTCTTCTCCAACTCCTGACGCATCTTCTCCTCCTTCCTYAGACGATCTGCAAGTGTTCACATCAGTTTTTATTTAAGAAATAAAAACAAAAAACACCTCAATTTATAACAACAGTAAATATTAAACACTTGCCCTCCAAGTCAGCTATCATAGTTTCATGTTTATTCTTGAGCTTCTGCAGGCTTTTGGACTTCTCTTCCTCCTCGGCCAAATTGGTGGTGAACTCTGAGATCCGCTCCTCTAGAAGCTTCTTCTCCTAAAATAGAATATATATATATATATTTCAACTGTTTTGAGCATGTGGTTGTTGTGCCTGAAAGTTGCATTTTCATTTTAAAGTTGTTAAGTTCTGGTTTAAAATAAGACCTTGCTGAGTTTGCTGTTCTGGTCGTCCAGCACCAGTATGTTCTCCTCCAGTGTTTTCAGCTTTGCATCCGTGGTGACCTTCTCTATCTGCAGCTTCTGTCTGGCTGCTTCCTCCTCATCCAGCTGCTGCTCCAGGTCCTGGATGAAAAGAAACCAYGTTTGAAGTTAATGCATTAAAGAAAAACTCAATACGTACAAGTTTAACATGGATGTTCTGCTTTACCGTGATGTTCTGCTGCATCTTCTTTTTCTCAGTTTGCATCTGACTGACCCTCTCCTCCTCCTCCTCCAGGCGGGACTCCAGGTCATGCAGGATCTCCTCCAGCTCCTGCTTCCTCGTGGTGAGGCGGACCCTCATCTCCTCGGCCTCKGCGCACAGCTCCGTCTCTGCCTGGAGCTGCTCCTGGAGGGCCAACTTCTCTGCGTTCAGCTGAGGGAGAGCGGAGTCAGGGATACAGGTCGAGAGTCACGACTGTTTCTACGAGTTCGGTCTGCAGAGAAGCTCCCACCTGTTTCTGCTTTGCCTCGTATTCTCTGAGCTGCTCTTCGGCCTGCAGYTGTTTCTCCTTCACAGACTGCAGCTCCTCTTCCTTCGCGATTAAATCCTCGTCTTTACGAGTCACTTCCAGCAGAGGCTTCACCTACATTAAAAATTATAAAATACAACTTTAACCTCTTAAGCCCCAACCGGTTTTCTTGATGATTTTGCTCAAAATACCATGCTGAACGTAACTGAGTGTATCTCAACATTTACAAACTCTTATAATCTTGGTATCAAAATAAAGCTAACACTTGGGAGATTTTATTACAAGTATTAAAACTGCTGCTATTTTAGAGATATTGAGGATGGAACATATTTTTAAAAAAATACCTCCCATCTGAATAATTTGTTTTATTAATTAGACAGTATGTAACATATTTAAAACCATAATGAATCAGGTTCAAAACTCTTGGAAACCATAAATCCACTTGGACATTACCTGTACAAAGATTCATTCTGCTAAAATTAACTGGAGCAACGTTACAGAGGTTTTAGTAAAGAAATTATTTTGCATTTTGTCATTCTGCACAGGACAGACCATGATGTCCATCATCATTAATAAATGTTAATAAATGTTAAGTTTTTAATTAAAGAACTTATTTTTGTTACCTGCCTGAAAAGACTTATTAAATGGTTGTTCTTTTGAAAAGTTATCCAAACATTTGTCACCATATAAATAT
>NW_013952429.1:3106514-3121118 GCF_001266775.1 Austrofundulus limnaeus | reverse complement strand
GATTTGTTGTAATGCATTTGCAGATTTGTTGTAATGCATTTGCAGATTTGTTGTAATGCATTTGCAGATTTGTTGTAATGCATTTGCAGATTTGTTGTAATGCATTTGCAGATTTGTTGTAATGCATTTGCAGATTTGTTGTAATGCATTTGCAGATTTGTTGTAATGCATTTGCAGATTTGTTGTAATGCATTTGCAGATTTGTTGTAATGCATTTGCAGATTTGTTGTAATGCATTTGCAGATTTGCAACAAACCCATTTTGTACAGTTTTGTTTACTTTCTGATTCAACTGCCTGTCATTTGAACTGTGTTTAGGGGATGTATATATAGTTTTCATGAGCTTTTAGCCAAGACTCTTAGCTTTCTATTGATACCAAACATGTCCAGGTTCAACTTTAAAAATTAAAAGCTATAGAAAACAGGAGATGCTGTTTTGCCCCCGGTACAGGGGGCTGAAGAGGTAAATCTGTTTGATCATCGTGTTCAAGCCTGGGTTAGTTCAACATTAGCCTCACCTTGGTGAAAAGTCTCCACCACTGCCAGTTCCTCAGTTTCAGATAGGCTGCACAGTTTCTCTGAATGACTTTCATGGCCGTCATCTGCTGTTGTTTCTTAGCAAAGGCTCTGAGAATGACAAAAATAAAAAGTAAAATCCTCCACATTACGCTGCTTCAGGATCGTCACCTGCAGAACGGAGCAGTGAGTGGCRTCATTACTTGCGGGCTACATATCCTCTGCACCAGGCCTGGAAGCTGATGATCACATCAGTGATCTTCATGTCTCTCTCCTCCTCCAGGTGAGCCAGGACTCCAGCCCTGAAGAACACTTTACTCTGACCGATGCGGTACATGTTTGGGTCCAGCTCCAGAGCTTTGATCTGTCAGGAGACGAGCAGACCRATTTAGAATCTGCAGTTCATGAAGAGAAGAAGCCTCCTGGTATTCAYCTTACCATGAGCACGCAGGCTTGCTTCCCGTCCATAAATCCTTTCGGGATGGCGTTTGGAGTGAGGATTTCATATCTGAGAAATGTGCACACAGTTACTTTCTATATTTGGTGTAAAGAATCAAATGTTTTATAATTCTGTAGCTCGTCACCTCTGTCTGAACTCCTGGAAGACGACGCGATTGGGGAAACCCTGTCTGCAGATTCGAATCCCCTCCAGGACTCCGTTGCACCTCAGCTGGTCCAGAACCAGGTGAGGGTCCAGTTTACCAGCCTGATGGAGACCACATGTTAAAGTTCTGTTAAAGCTGTGGATCTTCTCAGTAATACAACCCATCTGCTGCCGTGCACCTTCTTCTCGTGGTTGGGGATGATGCAGCGGACGAAGTTGGGGTTGGTGTTCTTCAGCGTGGTCATGAGGTTCCCCAGCTGCTCCTTGTACAGCTGCCCGACAGTGCGGAACATGCCTTTACGGGTTTTGAACATTCCCTGGGACGAGTCGGACATTCCCGCCACCTTATCCAGCCCAACAATGAGGTCCTCTGTAGATGCACGAGGACAGGTCAGAAAACAGCAGTAAGACTGTAGACGTGAACTCAGTCCCACTTACTGTCTCTCCACAGATCAGCGATGAACTTGTCTGTAGACTGGCTGAGCAAAGTCACCACAGACTCATTCAGGGGGTCCATGTTTTTCATCAACCAACTATTGGCCTTGTAGTCCACCTGCATGGGAAAAGAGCGAAGGATAAAACATCTACAGCAAAAACAGTGGCAACTAAATGTTTTGTTCAACCAAAGGAAATCACATGATAAGTGTTATTATCAGACCTTTCCTGCGTAGTGAACGACGCAGAAATCGGCATCATCCTTTAGCTTCTTGGGTTTCATGAACTTGGGGTGATTTCCCTGCTCCTGTTCCAGTTTCTCCACAAACGTCTTGTCGGTGGCTTTGGGGAACCAGCACTCCTCATCCAGCAGAGCCAGGATGCCTGGAGGACCGGCCTGAGGTGAACCAAACATCAGGACGACACGTGTCAGATGAACCCTGACTGCCAGGATCGTAAAAAGATCTGATGTGTGACAGAGACTCCAGGAGGAAGGGCAAACGGTAACATCGTACGGGTTTCTCAATCAGGTCGATGCAGGGCTGCAGGTCCAGGCCGAAGTCGATGAAGCTCCACTCGATGCCCTCCCTCTGGTACTCCTCCTGCTCCAGGATGAACATGGTGTGGTTGAAGAGCTGCTGCAGCTTCTCGTTGGTGTAGTTGATGCACAGYTGCTCAAAGGAGTTCAGCTGTGGGGAATAAAGCAGAGAAATAATCAGATGAATCAACAAAAACATGAACACTTCTTAGAAATGTGACCCATCACATCGAAATGAGGATTGAGTCAAATTTGGTCAAAATGACCTAATCATATTTTCAGATTCCTTCTTTAAAATCTACATTTTGATACTTGGATCATCCTGATATTAGTAGATCCAGAGATATTTAATTTGTCTTGTTGGTTAAAATAATACATATTTATTTGGTCTAAATCCTAATTTTATGTAATTTTAATGAGGATTTTTTTTATGTCATTTGAAAAAAGAAACCTCAAATATTTAAATATTGAGATTTCCCATCTGGAAAGAAACAAAAACATTGCTAGCTCACAGGGACAATCTCAACATTTTAAGGCGTTTTTCCTTAAAATCTTATTTTTGGTTGCTAATGCTCAAAAAACTGCTTCAAAAAAAGTTTTAGGATAATTTTTCAGACAGTTCATTGAAATGATTTATATTTTGACAAAATGTCATTTTTGCAAGCGTTTTATTCAAAACACTATATCTGCCTATTTCTCCACATACAACTTTTAGACTTAATCCTCGTTTCGATATGACRGGTCACATATTAATCACTCAAACCAGCTCATTTTAACACTTATTGGTAGCAAAAAATGTTTATGAAGCGATGAATTAAACTGTGCAGATAAAATTGTCTTGAGGTTTGAGCGGCAGCCAGGTTTAAGTTAGACTCAGTTACCACTCAGAGGTTACAGTAAGAACAGAAACAAGCTGTTCACCTTCTTTTAAAGGCTTTAAAAGACATTGAGACTCCCACTTTAATTTTCTGAGAAAAAACTTTTCACTGGCTTTTTAAATTCAGTGACATGTAACCATGACTTTGCAGATTTCAACAGCCTAGAAACGGGAACTATTATATCTGCAAAAGAAAGGAGACGAGAAAGAAAAGTAGCTTTTTATGAGGTGTATTTGTTCAGGATGACTCAATGTGGCCATGATGAGCTGGTTATATTAAAGAACAAAAAAAAACCCCATCCTTGTTTCCTTTAACATCTTTAGGACGTGAAACTAGTATAAAACCCAGAACAGTTCACCTCAAAGATCTCAAATCCAGCGATATCCAGGATTCCAATGAAAGACGCTCCCTGCCTTTTCGTTTTATCCAGAGCCTTGTTGATTCTCATCACCARCCAGCGAAACATCCTCTCATAAGAAGCTTTGGCCAGAGCCTCGACAGCAAACTCTGCCTGCTCCTGGGTCTGCGCCTTCGTCACGTAGTCCCTGCCAACCTGGGRGGAAACAAAGAGGCTGGTGTCAGACTGAAGCCACAGAGAATCAACCGAATGTATCGAACGTGACTGAGACGCAGCAGATGTCACAGATGAGTAAATCTTTTGCACCTTGATTTTGGGAGTCAGGATGGCTCGTGTGCAGTCCGTGACGTTGATGCCCAGCAGGTGACACACTTTCTGAGCAGCTGAGAGCGAAACGATWACGTTACGGGATGAAACGAAAAGGCAGGAAAATGAAGGTGATTTCTGCTAACGTGCGTACCGGTGTCGTCGGGCATGGACGCCTGGTCAGAGTTACGCTCCTTCTTGAAGGTCATGTTCCCCAACTGCAGCACAGCCGAGACCACCTTCAGCAGGCCTGAGGAGAAAACCAGRCAGGACGAGAACATTTAGACTCAGGGATTAAATAGCTTATTCAAGATTATTTGTCTGCAGCTTTACAATCTAAAGCTAAAACATAAACCTGAATCATTACCGGTTATTTCCTCTTCTGGGATGCTCATGATGTTGAAGGCCTCCATGGTTTCAGTGAACATGTCTTTGTCCTGCTGTCCGGGGATGGTCACACGTCCGTTTGACAAGAAACGGTACTTGCTGTAATCCTCCAGACACAAATCAGCTGGATTGGAAAKAAAAAGGAAGTTTAATAAAAATGTTTTTATTTTAGTGACAATAGAGACTTGACGCACCTTGTTTTGGTAGCTTTTCCAAATATAGTTTGGTGCCATGTTAACACCAATAGTGTGTTTTTATTTTTAATCTGGCTCAATTTTAAACATTAATGCATTACAAGGTCTCATTTTATTTTTGCATGCATGTAACAAGATTTACCTGAAAGTTGAAAGAATGTTCAAAATATAAAACTSTTTGCAGATGATGCCTTCATGTCTGTGAAAGACTCAGCAGGCTGCAGAGTTRTTGAACTGTCACTGTGGTTTAAAGACTCATTTCATCTCTAAACTATAGCTACACTCTCATTTTACAAAAATTTGAGTTTACATTTGTCACAGAGATCTACCCAGCTGAAACCATCACCACTGCAATGACTGATCTGAGAAAAAGTTATTCAACCACAAAGCTCTTTCAACTTAATTTAATGACACATAAATGTGTTCTTGAGAATCTCTTTGCAGTAAGGCACRTTTAGCCAACAGTCATTTGCAACTTCCTGTTTCTTGCATCTATGTTGAAATAAAAAGGGTTTTTGCTCACAGCGCATCTTGTCTCCTGCTCCTGTTAGCATGTAGTAGAAGATGTGGAAAGTCCTCTCCTCTTTAGCCTGTCTGATGGCTCGAGACTTCTCCAGCAGATCTGAGATTTTGGTCAAGACCAGTTTAACTTGGTGGTAAAAAAAAAAAAGGAATTAATGTTTAAATGCATTCCTTCAGGGAACAATCACCATTAAATTCTAACTCTGGAGATCCTCTGGGTCAAAAATTAATAAATAAATACTGGTGTAGTTCTGGGATTTTGTGCTGAATGAAACATTTCTGTGAAGAGGATACAAGTTTCGATGTTGGCTCCCACGATGTATCCATTGACATCAAAGTTGATCCTGATGAATTTTCCCTTAAAGACAAAATAAATGTTGAGCACCAAAATATACCTTTAAATATATTAAAATAACCCTTATCTGCTCATTTATCTTCAATAGATTGTCTAAATTAATGCTCACATTAGTTGAGTTGTAAAGTTCAGACTTGAAAAAACGGGCAATTAAAGTCGTGCAATGAGGAAGTGAAGTTTTGTGTTAGAGGTGCAACTTCATCGTACTCCCTCAACTTCTGCTATTTGAGTTGTGCACTTTTAAAAACCTCACTTCACACAGCTGAGGAGATAAAAAACTCTGCTAGATCCTTACAAATCTGGAGGAGTTGTCRTTCTTGACGGTCTTTGCGTTGCCGAAGGCTTCGAGGATGGGGTTGGCCTGCAGCAGCTGCTTCTCTAGTTCCCCCTGATGGAGACGAGAGACCAGGCTTCATCACGACACTTTTTACTGGTAAAAAACAAACTGAGCAAATCCCTCTGCGCTTTCTGAAGAATAACCCAAGGGGATGTTATCGTTGCCYAATCGAGTGCACGCACACACAAGCTGCACGTTCCAACATACAGCAACATTCCCTGCAGAGCATCAAGCCCACTCAAGATCCAGACTGTGGAAGGTCTGTGCAGGCACAAGCAAGAGACTGAACAAGGCAAAAAAAAAAAAAGGCAGGTGAAGCAAGATGTTCTAAAAGGAAAATGCAAACATTAGCAACAATACAGACAGAAAAGTGAGACTGGACAAACAGCCGCTGGGTGGAGTCTGATGATGGTTCAGGTAAAAGACTCTGCAGAGTCAGCGTGCAAGACAAGAAAGCATTGATCGATTGAGCTTTAGCTTGAGGCCAACATCCAAAGCTTGGTCCTAAATAACAGCCAGTCCAACTTATAACAAATACATTTTTTATTAAAATATTTTGGTTTTTAGACATTTCAAATCAAAGAAATAATTACTGCACAATCCAAGACCTTTTTATAGAAACTTTAAAAAAATTCTATCAACTTTAGCATTCATTTCCAATTCCTAAATTCTAGTTCCCCTTCTACTTTAGTTTTAGCATTTTTACAGTTAATAAGATCAGCTAAAAATACCTCAACCTGAACAGTTAACAATGGTTTTTAAATAAGAGATTATTAAACTCTTAAACTGTTCTGGTGCAGAAAGAAATTGGACATTTGATATTTTTCTTGGCTCCAGGTTCATCACAAAGAGCTCAATCTGTCCCATTTGGACCTTTATATATTTACTTTCAAAAGTTAAGAATTAAACCTCTTTAGCTTTAAAGTTTGCTCCATTTTCAATTTAAAATAAAAAGCTACAGTGATTATCTGTCAGACTAGTGGCCGTGTCTGGGACACTAAAACCCTCATATTAGTACTAAATTCTGCTCGAAAGATTTAATTGTTTTTACATCTTTTAGTTATAAGACGCTCATTGTTACACTGGAAGTCTGATAAATGTCCCTCAAAATCCCTGAGGGTTAAAGATGTTTTTTTCCAAAGCTTACAAGGAAGTACACAAAGGTTTTACAAAAAATGGCAATGCTTTCTTTCCTGTTTCAAACTTTGAGGTTTTGCCCAACTGAAGATCTTTGTTTTTGTTATAAATATGGGTGAATATCTGATTAGGTTTTTTCTTTGTGTGTTAATTTTGTTGAGCTGAGATGTGAAGGGGTTGGTTCTGTTATCTAGTCTTATTTTTAGATTTTACCCTTTTATTTTTTGTTGAAAAAGCAACAGAATAGGGCTGAAACTAATTTTATTGATACACTATTTTGTCATTTATATGTAAAATTGTAATTTATTTGTTTGGCTCTAATATTAAAATCAAACAAAGAATAAAATAATGAAACAACCTCTTATGGGCTGGATCAAACTGCACCAAGGACCAAATCTGGCCCGTGGGCCTTAAATTTGACAGATGCGTTTTAAAATAAAGACAGGGGAAAAATAAAATGAGGCCGAGGTGCTGTCTTCGTCAAAACATTTTTTCTCCTTTTCAGGTTTGGAAAGTGGTTTACAGAGTTCTGTTTTAATGAATTGAGGAAGTTTCTCCATTTTCTTCACACTCAAAGACATGAGTGGCTTCATTAAACTCTTCATCAATGAAAAAAAAAGTTTAAGACTCCCAGCCTTTTAGCAGCAACCAGACAAAGACATTATTCCTGTTATTGCGGACACTTAAATCAGTTTAACTCACATGTGACAACATGGCACTGCCCTGGAGAAGAAAAAAATAATAACTTTAACATGTTTGATACCAAATTCTGCACAATTATAACACCTCAATAAAGAAAACATGGTGTCAAGTGATGAGTCAGGACAAAACGATTAACAAAAATTCACATGTTACGTCTTGTAAAACAACCCACATAAGATAAGCAGCACAGATCTGCACAAACACACAACTTTCTTCACTTTTAGTCACCATGGGGGGAGAGGAAGGCACGTCTGGACCTGACGCAGGAATGCTCGGTCGCCACACGGCTCATTAAAATACACAACTACAGATTCAGACTTAAACTGGAAATCTGACAGATGGAAAATAAAAATAAGAGCTGAGAGGGAAAGGTTTTCATTAAGGTTTATCTAAAGAAAAAAAAGCAGGAATTAATTAAAATTTTACTAACCAGGTCTTTTTTAGATTTGAAGGATGAAGCGACGTGTGCAAGATACTGAATAACTTTCTTTGTATTTTCAGTTTTGCCCGCTCCCGACTCCCCTCTGCAGGAAAAAGAGAGTTAGAATCAAACATATTATAGTACAAACCACAAAAATTAAAAATAGGTTCTTTTAGCTGCAACCAATAAACAGCCTGCAAAATGTCTGCAAAAACCTACGTGCAAAGGATGGACTGATCCTCTCGATCTGTTAGAGACACAAAAGAGTTATAACAACTGCTGCAAAACAAAAACCTGCAGGTTTTAAGCTGTAAGCGTTCATGTTAAAGCTCCAAACGCACCCTGCATCATGCTCCTGTAGGCCGTGTCTGTGATGGCGTAGATGTGAGGGGGCATCTCGTGCCGCTTCTTGCCCTTGTACATGTTGATGATGTCCTCGCCGTAGATGGGCAGGTTCTTGTACGGGTTGATCACCACGCAGAAGAGACCCGAGTACGTCTGAGTCAGAACAGGAGGGGAGTTAGAAGAGCAGCGGGGCAGAGCGGGGACACGTTCAGCGTCGGTTCGAGGAGACTCACGTAGATCAGTCCAGAGTAGTATCGCTCCTTCAGGTTGTGCAGGACCGAGGCTTCGTTCAGGCAGGTCAGCTCGGCCATGTCCTCCACCTTGCTGAACTTCGGTGGGTTCATTTTCTGGATGTCATCTTTGTTGACCTTCACCTGAAAGTCAAGCAGCATGGAGGAGGAAGGGTCACAGGTTGCAGCAGAGAACCATCATCATCATCATCATCAATGATCTCGACTGTCACCTTCTTGCCCGAGTCGGTCAGCTCCACCACACACGTGTCTCCTTGCTCCTCTTTGAGGGAGCCAGACTCGAAGCCCGTCTTCTCGCTGGGGACCCATACCAGCTTCTTGGAGGCCCAGTCCGCCTGAGCCAGAGGGTTGTTGACCTCGCTGCGGTCCCCGTACAGATACTTGTCTGCGTCTGTCATGGTGGCTGGAAGCAAACATTTCATTAGTACAGACATATTTCTGCTGTAGGTTCTTAATGTTTTGGGTTTAACAGAATAAATCTTAATTTATCCTTCTCAAAATCAAACCTTCATTTCACAACAGGTTTAAAAATTAGGAACAATCTCTACTCTGTATTTGTTCATCTAAACTTGGCAGGGATTAGAAACCAGATTCCTGCAAATTCTTGGTTTATTCAAGCTGCTCCATCTCTCCAATCTGAGATTTCCAGGACACGGCAGCAGTTTCCTGGTATTAAAAACTGCTGAATGCCAGAGAGCCARGTTATATGGGTTTAAAAACAAAAACCTTCCTGCTCAGACAAGAACTGGGAAGTAGACGTAGAGTTGATTTGGAGGCCTAATCAGCACCAGTGTGTGTCTGGGTTTAGATACAAATCAAGATTTATAAAGAGAGCAATGTAAGCAACTGTGCAATAATTAACCTGTTATTAAACTACTTTAAATAAATCACCTTTAAGACTCAGTCAGTGTGATGGAAGTTAAATTGTAAGAATAAAACACATAACAAGGAGACCAACATTTTGTGTCACTCCGAACAAACGAGAAACCTCAGAAGGAAGAAGTTCTGGCTTCGGTGCACGCAGACGGAGCCGAGGCTCGCACTGCGCTGCAAACACTTCAGAGGCGCCGAGCAGGTTTGGTCACATCCTCTGCTACAGCTGTTTCAGGCTTCTCTTTGAACGAGGAGCCAGCAGGTACAGAACGATACGAAGCCCTGAYGGAGCTCGCCGTTAGAAAAGAAGTGTTTAAAATCAGCCAAACGACATGTGATTCACAACTGAAGCAACTCTCATCTGTTGTTCTTCATCACTCCCTTCAACCCCTCCAAATGTTTTGCTTTGCTTCTTGCAGCTCAGGATCTGTTAAACGTCCTGAGTGAGAGATGCTTCAGAGAGGAAGAGGGGGAGAGAGAAGAATGTTGGAGCAAGTCTGGGCAGACAGAAATATCATATCTGACCACACCCTGGAAGAAAAATATAAATATATATACACTGCAATCTGAGTTAGAGAAAATAAAAAATATATATAATTTATCTTCCTTTCTAGCAGCARCTGAAAAAGGCCTAAAATAAGAGTTGGATGTCACAAGAATAATCAGCACCCTGAACGTTTTCAGCTGCTTCCTCAGACGGATGGATGATGAAAGAGTGGCCGTGTGTAGAAAGAGCTAGAAGCACACAGTGTGTGTGTGTACATGTTTACAGAGAGGGATAAAGGGATGAGTGCACGAGGTGTCACCTGAGTCTCCTCTAAGTTCATTAAGAGCTCAGACTCTAAAGACCAGAGGGAGGACTGACATCCTGCAGCGTCCGGCGCAGACCACAGGAAAACCAGGTTCGCTCGGACTCTGAGGACAAACACCAGCAACAAACTAAAAACCCTCTTCCRTCACCACGCAGGACAGGGTTGTGGTTTTACTGGTAAACTTTAGCAGGAAGTTGCACAAATTCCCCTGACTCTTTTAAAACGAGCCGATTCAGGTTAGTGAAGCAGCAGAGCAGCTTTTGGTCTTCAACAGGTTTGCAGCAGCGTCACCTCTGTCCTGAACTATCAGTGTGCTCTTTATCCAGGCTACACACACAGACACACACCTGCAGCCTGGCGGTCTGCTGAGTTTCAGAGGAAGCAGCTTTATTAACTGATTACAGTTCAGACGAAGCAGCTGATCCACCTGGATCAATTGAGGAAGATGAAAAGAGGAAGACTGACGTGGTTTCACACTAGCTGAGTTTAACAGACTCACCTCAGCTGAGGAAGTAAATGCACGAGTGAATTGTGCGTTTTATTAGTTGTGTTGCCTGAACCTTTTTAAAAAAAGGGGAATTCTGTCTCGTGACAAAAGTTCATCTAAACCCACTCCTTGTCCTCGAGGGCCACAGTCCTGCAAGTTTTAGATGTTTCTCTGCTTCTCGCGTTGGAGATAAGACGTTTTAGAGCAGCAGAGAAACATCCAATAAGTAAAACGGTGGCCCTTGAGCACAAGGACTGAACAAGGCGGAGGGTTGATCATGTTGATAAATGGGCTTTTATCGCCGTCGTTAAGCTGAGTCCTCCTTTGTGTCTGTGTGTTGAAATCATAGCCAGAAGGGAGAAATGCAGCAGCTGGGTGTGTGCACCGCTGAAGTTAAGCTCACCTGGAGCAGACYGCCACACAAACTGCAGCTGTCTTCATAAACTAACAGGTTTTAACACACAATCAATCCTGAGATTAAAAATATGTTGGTTTTATTTTTGTTGCGTCATTCTGATGACGTCATTATGGACATTTACTACAGTTTGTTTTCAAGTGCCAAAGCTTCAAATTATAAAGCAAAAAACATGCAGCTCAGTCAAGAATAACGATAAATAAAACTATGTGTGTTAAAACACACATCTCCTGTAAACGACGACAGGATTTGAGCAAACAGGTAAGAAGACCCAGCCCACTTTGGCACTCTGATGCTACACAGTCCAACTACTAATCAGTCCAAAGCTGTCCTTACATCATTTCTGAGGGGTAAATATACAAATTACAGGCCTAAAGCATCCTGAGCTCTCTTCACCAGGAGTGTCCAACAGCTGCAGGACTCTCACAGATGAACACACAGCTTCCACAAACACCAGGTGTAATATATTTATATTTATCTTATTAAAAACAGGAAGCAAAGGCTATTTTTTAAAACAAAACAGGACATAAACTTTCAGTCACTCATTCATTTTTTAAGACTGGACTTCTAGTTTTCACACAGCAGCAGTTTGAGGCTTATTTTTCAGTCTGCCTGTCTTAAGTTTAGCAATCAGGGAGTGGCAGGTGCAGGTAGAGACCATGATGAGCCTCTGGCAGCAGTTTTAATATTTAATTTTGTTTCTTTCTACTCAGTTTGTACTTTTAATTTTAGCTGTTATCAAGCTCTTCAAACTTTCTTCAGGAAGTTGCAATTTTAATATTTTTATTTGATATTTTTTAGTGTTTTCTCAGCTGAAATGACTCCTTTGATGGGAACACCTGGGCAGAATGAGCCACACCCCTTCACCTGCAGCTAAACTATTTACTTTTCCTTATTTAAACGCCACTGACGGTCACACGGCTGCAGAAAAAGCTCACCTGGATTTCAGCAGCAGCGGACCCGCTGGACTGGACGACTGGTTTCCTCCTCACGATTAAAAAAAAAAGAAAGAAATTAAATAAAAAACAAGTCGACACCGTCCGGCTGCTCGGAGGATGCCTCGGGATGGACGGCGCGTGCCTCTCAGCAGCTCACTTTAATCTTTTCGCAGGTGAGCTGGAGGCCACGCCCTGCTGCGGGCCGCGTCTTGTGCTGCGTTCAAGAGCGCCTCGTAAAAAAATCAGGCTCAGCAGCAGACTTCCAGGTTTGAGGAGAAAAGTTTGAGTTTAAAATAAAAATGGACGTTTTGGTGTTGGTATCATTGCAGTTTTATACAGTATTTATTAAAGCCAAGATTTTAGTAGCTGAAAAATCTGTAAAAATATGATTTAAACAAATGATAAAAGTGGTGGATATTATTTTTATTGTAAAGAGTGACAAAGATGATCCAGTTTCATRTAAACACACAGGGAGGAAGTTGAATTGGTCAGAGGGTGTGTTTAATGTGTGTAGGAATGCAGAGKTCATTTCCCAACCTGCAAAATATGAACAAATAAAGGGGAAGCAGGGGTGTGGCACTGCTGAGTCAGACCAGACCACTGAGAGTTCATCACTGTACCTCCAGCTGCTTTAACTTCAGGTCAGCATCAGCAGGTGAGGCTCTCAGGTGATCTTCAGCCATCACATTCCAAACAAGGAAACAGGTCTGCCTGCACCTCGTCTCCCAACCCCACCTTTCAGCTCCACAGGTTTCCATTTCCTACCATATATGGTCAAAGGCAGCAGAGAGAAAGAGACGGTTTCCAGAAAGAGAAGGCCCCAGAGCTCCAGTGTGTGCTGCTGCTGAGGTGTTGAGTTTCTCTGGCATCCCCCCCATCATTAAYCTGAGCTTCAGTCCTCCACGAGTCTCACATCAAAGATGAACGGATAAAATGTGAAGGAAACATGTAGCAACATGAATCACAACCATCGGTGCTTCCAGACGTGTTCAAATTTGTCTTCAAATCAAACATCAAGGGCTAAAACAATAAACCATGAGCCTGATACTGATTTAATAGTTTTATACTCCTGCACTGCTGCACAACTTTCAACAAATTGCACATATTTTCAAGCTTCAGATGGATGTTTTGGCCTTTTTTGAGGACGTGTTATGAACAGTTAATATCTTACCTGCTGCAGATGGCTTTTTGAAGAGCCTCAGTTTGGAGAAGTAAAGTTTAAATCCGGCAGAACTGACAAGAACGTGCTGCATTCGAGGTTATAATTGTTCAAATATCAACAAAAATGAAAAGTTTTGTGTGAAAAACCGAGTCAAGCTCCTGATCTGGCAGCTTGTAGAAACTTTTAGTCACAAAACGAGCAATAATCCCAGCATTCTGTATTAAAACATCAGAAAAACTAAAACTCTTTTTTATATATATACATTTGAAGGCTTTTGAGATGGAGACCCAAGATGGCGTCACAGGAGAACGTAAAATAGTGACAAACTGGATTTACATACAGATAAGTGTACTGATGGGGGTACTTAGAAGGTACTAGGGTGGACATACGGTGTACACAAGAGCAATTATATTTACAAAGTGTGTTTAGTGGTACTTACAGGGTAAATAACTATGGGAATCAGGTTGTTTACTTAGAAGATCCTCCTGGTTTATTTTCACAAACACTGACACACAACTTCTACCACTGTCAGTCAGCAGAAAGGTATGGTTAACAGCTGGAGTTCAGATAAAGGTGTCTCAGCTGGGTCCAGATCTGCATGACTTGTTGTGGAAGCATAAAAAAAAAAAGCCCAGCCGTTCTTGTTGGGTCATGTCCTGAAGGGAGCAGTGGTACATTTCACCAGAGGGGAAAGTGTTGATGAGGCAATGACAGCAGGAGATGAAACTGTCCAATGAAAAGCAGATTTTAGATTCACTGAATCAAGCAGATGAGGTGTATGAAGTCATCCTATAGAATTGTGTTTCAGTCAAGCAATTGTTTGTTCTTAAATTAACGACTCAGCAATTCCTTATAAGGATGGGAAGGATGAGCTCATCCTTAGCTCATTTGTTAAAAGCAGCTTTCAGTGGTAAACATGTTTGTGTGTCTTAAAACACATTTCAGGAGCAAACTCCTTTAACATAGAAAGAATGCATGTAGGCTGATCCTGCTTTGTTTACATCTGGGTGTGGTAGGAGGTTATAAGAAGGGGAGACACAGAAACTCTAGGCTCCATTATTCTGAATAAACCTCACTGTTCAAGAATAACTTTTGCCTTCAGAGTCATTTCTTTAAGCACTCCATCACTGCTGAAAGCTCGAAGACACAGAAGAACGGTCATCATTAAAATGCACTTCACGGATGAAAAAAAGCCAAAACACTTCCTGGATATTTGCACTATGGAGCAACAGGATCACTGTTAGACAACCTGAGTCAACAACACATTAGAGGATGGAGTTTTAAACAAGAAGACAAAAGCTTTGGAAGAACTACAGTGGATTGAAATCACCATCCAGTCTATAGAGGTGCTCTCCCTGGTGGACAAGAGGGAGAACTACAAGCTGAAGAAGACAAAATGCTTGTGTGGAGGAATGTCAGAATAAAGAATTTCATCTATTGCAAAAACAACAGAACAAATACAATTATTGATACATGGATCTCATTTAGAAAGACTGAAGGCCTCCAGTAACCGGAGATAATCTAGGAACATATAAAGACCCCAGGTCCAAACAGGAGACGAACCCAGGACTGCTGGGAGGTAGAGTTGTGACGCCATTAAGGGGTGGATACTTTTGCAACCTACTGTATATC
>NW_013952429.1:3085124-3105597 GCF_001266775.1 Austrofundulus limnaeus | reverse complement strand
AAAAAAAAAAAAAAGGAAAAATAAAATCCTGAGGTATTCACAATATAATGGCATTTATTCAGTTTGAAATGAGACTTGGGGAGTGGATGAAGGGCAAGGGGAGAATAAAACAGCCAAAAAAATAATAAAAAAAAACAACAACATTTGGATAAACGGGGCAGTAAAGCTGAGGAACAAGTCCTCCCTCCTCAGCACAGCAAACCAGCTAATTCATGCAATTCTGAAAGATCGAGCAACAAGATGAGGGGGGAGAGTCTCGCCTCGCTGCTAGGGGGGTGAGGGGGGTTCATAACAAGGCAATCAGAGCTCAGAATCCAAACGGGAGGCTTTCAGCTGGTTCATAAAACCAGCAAGTTTTAAAACAGGTCCAACTGTCCTCGAGGGTCTCTATCCTGCATGTTCTACCTGAGAAACCTGTAAAACATGCAGGATCAGTGCAGCCCCAGGACTCCTGCTCTAGAGTCAGACACATGGTGCTGTAGCTTTGTTTGTCCAGGTAAACAGTAAACAAAACAACGTCTAACAGTCACAGCAAAGTCAAAAACAGCAAACTTCACTGCGCTGCTGGTTTTTATTTCCACCTGTTCCTCTACAAAACTGGTCGCAGGTTAGTTTGATGGTTGAATACAATATTTTCCTTTCTGTACACACAAAAAATAAAAGCTAATGAGAGTCCATTTGTTTACCCTCCCGATAAACATAGAAAACAAAAAAAAAAAAAAAACATACAAACGAGCAATAAATAAATATAAGTGAGACAAATACACTGTTGAATCATATTCTCGTCGTGTCGCAGATTCATGATTGATAATAAAATTGCTGCGACGTTTTAAGAAAACGGGGAAACGCGTTCTCTCTGCACAAACAAACAAAAATAAAAAACCCATCACAAGTGCAACATCAGTCACCACAATCTCAGCATTACAGGAAAAAAAAATCAAAAATAATAATAAAAGCTCTGGTGTTTAACCGTAAGCTCACTACTACAGCATCAGACAAACACGACAAAATAATCTTAAAAAAATAGAATAATAAAAAATAAACGAGGGGATGAAAGGGGTAATAATAATAATAATTATAATAATAATAATAATAATAATACAAACAGCACACAGTTTATGACCCAAACTAGGGTAGCGAGAAATAAATCAACCATAAAGTTGGTAATAATAATAATAATTATAATAATAATAATAATAATAATAATAATACAAACAGCACACAGTTTATGACCCAAACTAGGGTAGCGAGAAATAAATCAACCATAAAGTTGACAATCAAAAAATAAAATAAAATATAATAATTAAAAAATACTATCAGACGTTCAGGTCAGAGGTCATCCTGTTTGTGGCGGTTTTAAACGAGGTGGGCGGATTAAAGCATCGCTCCACCTCGTCAGTAAAAATTACCTTTAAAAAGACGAGTGTGTGTCGTCACACACGTGTTTCTTTGTTCAATTTGGTGTCATCATCGCCCTGAATAATAACAACAACAATAAAACTGCAATCATAATAAAAACAAACAGAATAAACAAAATTAAAAAGCTAATAATTATTATAATCAACGTCGATAAAAGACTTTTGGTAGACTGACATACGTTACCCTCTCTCCGCACTCACGACATGTATGGCGCATGAACGAGGAGAAACAGGATGACCAAAGTGTTTTCTAACAAACAAAAACAAACAAACACTGTCGGCTATTAAAGATACAGCTTCTCCTCCTCCTGATCATCAACAAGTGATGGGTCAAAAGTGAAACAGTATATTGCAAAATAAAATAAAAAATAAAACATACTGACACAGAACATAAAAAAAGGCAAAAATGTGTCTCATCCTAAGTACACGACAGATCGACAACGTCTCAAATACAAAATAAAAACGTAATATACGTGTAAAAATCATAAATAATAAGAATAAAGTCTGTGCATCCCCGTCCAAACCGCTCATCGTCGAACAGAAAACCAAACGATGGCGGTTACAGCCGTGACAATAACATGCAACTGATATACTTTACAGCATCCCCCGTTCACACACACACACGCGCGCACACACACAACAAACCCCAGTCATACAATCCTTAAATATTCATCAGCTCATTCAAAACACGTGTCAGTGAACTCGTGCTGCGGTGCGTTTCTGCTCAGGAGCTGGAAACTGGAGCGACGCTCCCCGAAGAAGACCTCAAAATCTAATATGGCTGCCGTGCGCATACAGAGAAGCTTATTATTTGACTTCTGTCAGTTTGAATCGTATTAAATAAATGATACATACTGTAGTACTACATTATAGGATACCTGCTAGATAACCAGTTCTTGCCTCGTCTTGTTGAAAGTTAAAACCAGCACAATCTGGTTCCTGTTTATTTACACGGAGCGAGCGACGGAAACAAAATAAAGTGATAAAAAAAAAAAAAACTGGGTTGGCTCTGGTTTCAACTTCCAGGTTCCAGTCTAAGATCTGGATATTTACAGCGTACGGTTCGGATGAAGAGAACTCGACAGTTCACGCGTTCCAACATGATTTGAGGTTTGAATTTAGAGACAAACGGAAAGCAGATTAATGGTGGAGGTGTGTGTGTGGGGGCGGGGCTTATAAAGGAAAGCACCTTCACTATCTCCAGTTTCTCTGTGGAGCTGTGTGTACACAGGAAGCTCCTTCCCTGCTGAAGCGAGCTGACGTGGTTTGAATGACTGCATAGTGAAAATGATATTTGGTTTACTTACAAATGGGCAACACACGCACGCACACACACACTCAGCGCCGAGGCACGGCACAGGTAAACACCATCAGCTACTTTTATACATGTTTATACATAAAGCCTGTGTTGGCAGGAGCCAGCATCACTGTGTACAGTGGGATTTATTTATACATTTGGTGTGTGTGTTTCTGTAAAATAGACATTTTTTTTTACTAACACAAGTGAGGGGAGACTGGCTCTTTGACGTTGTAGTGAGCGAACAGAGATTACAGAAGAACAGCAGCACCACATCCAGCTCTGTGAGCGGCGGGTCACAGAGAGAAGTGTGTTTACGGGAGGGCAGGAGAGCCCTGCTGAGCTCAGGATCTGGAGTCACAACAACGCAGTCGGGCCAAACGTTTACCCAAACATCACGTCGGCTCAGGAGCCTGCAGCGTGAAACAAAACGAGCAGTGCTCAGGATGAAGCTGGTTTTATTAGCTCACTTTCAGCCAAGGCTCTGAGCTCGTCAGCATTTTGATTCATCACTTTAACAGTGATCCAGTTTGTCATTTAAGTCAACATCTGAACAGTCAAATTTTAATCTCAAGACAAAAAAGCTGAATGTTTTGTAGGAGTGTTTCTAAAGTAATTTTAAAAAGTTGTGTAGGTTTTAGTGAAAATCTTAAAATTCTGAAATAACTTGCTGCGTTCAGTAAATGAACATAACCAGGTAAAACCCAGAGAGCACCAGACTGAGCAGACGAATCGATTCGCCTCATTCCGTCGTAAGAGCACCAGTCTCCCCCTGCACAGCATGATACACACCCAGCACTGCTWTAATACAGCAACACCCCCCACCCAGCAAAAACAAACACACAAACACATTCTTCCCCACTAGCTAGAGCGACTTCATCACAGGTGAGAATAATGGATGCTAATGTAGGAGCAGAGTTCGAGTCGTTGTCACCTTTGGCGTGAACGGTTAGGGCTGTGGAGCTCGCAGGCGACCTGTGGACAGATGGAGGGATGAACAGACAGATGGACAGATAAAGGGTCCGGACAGACAGACAGGTGTCCCCCTCCATTATCTACACTGTACAGTCGCAGCGCGACGTGGTTTCAGAAATGATCGCCTACTCATGGTTGCGCTAACYGTGAGGCGTGCGTTAGTTTTTCTTTTTTAGCCGACCTCCATGCGGTTTCACTCGACCGTCTCTCACGTACTTCTGCTCTTCTGTATTTGGTACKATGTGTAGACATTGCATTATTTCATTTATTTGGCTTAAAAATGGAAAAAAAWATATGTTTCTTTCCTTTGGGGAAAAGAAAGCGAAGCAGCGTCTAAAGTGATAAAGGTAGCAGCAGTAGAGATTTGTAAATAAATAACACAATCTGAACAGAACGGTAAACAAACACRCTGGATCTCATCTCTAAACTCAGATCTGACAGGTTGGTGCGACACCACGAAAGCTTTTTATTGTTTTACTTCCGGTGAAACCTGGTTTCTGTCTCTTTCTCCGCATTTACATCCCAACAAYGTGACTTGTCTTTAACTTGTCGTCTCACTTCCTTTACGTTTYCTCTTCTCCACTCTCTCCTCTCATGTTCCCAAAGTCATCCATCCRTTCTGCCCTCCTGACAACATCCATGTCCCTCAGCCTCAACCAACTTCCTGTTTTACCCACCTTCACCACTCCTCACCTGTGTGTCTACCTGTGGTTTAGTTTGGTGTGTGTGTGTGTGTGTGTGGGGGGGGGGGGTGTTGCATCTAAATCTAGCAGGCTTTGGCTGTGAAGTCCCTGCACCAGGGACAGCAGGAGTGCTCTGTGGACCAGCGTTTCTGTTCGTAAAACCCGACGCACACTCTCAGGCTCCACCCGTTCACAATTCACTCAGGTAACATTCTTTAGCTTCATGTTGAGATCAGAATAAAGCAGGAAAAGAAAAAAAAAGAGGATTGTAACCACCCAGGTTGAAACACAGACACCGTCCTCCTTGAGGTTCCATAAAACCCACAACTTGCCATCAWGACTTTTCTCCCGTTTGAATTCACCGCAGAGCATCTCCAACAGCAACCTTTGGTCTGAAAACGCTGAAGTCTGTCTGACAGACGGAGCGACGGACAACGAAGAAGAGGTAGAAGCAGAGTTTGACGTATTATAGAGAGAATCGCTCCACGGTTAATAAGATCATCAAGTCATCTGCAAAACTAATATTTAGTCTTTGTTTCTTACAAACAAACCTTCCATCTGCCTTTCATCTTTTCACATCTAGAAAATAAACATCACTTTTTTAATGACTATAAAACTACGATACAATGCTAATTTTTTTGTGATTCGTTTTCAGTTTTTCCCCCCGCATTTATACATTCGATAAATATCACCGTAACACAAAAACCTTAACTACACACAGCCAGCAGAGGATCTGATACGCATAGATGTTAATGAAGCTCAACAAAAACATGGCTATGAAGTATAATCTCAAAAACAGCCCGTTTAGATATTTGTTCTTACATAAACGCTCATTCACGCAACACCTAGACTCAGCCTGAGAATGTAAGAGAAACACCTGAATTACAATTGCACAAACTTTGTTTTGTCCTCGTTATTTATGTACATAGGTGATGTCTGTTTGCTGAAGCAGCAGACGCTTTATTTCAGTGTGTAGTGACTACTCTGTCGACCAATCCAACAGCTTGGATCACTGCCGTACGAATAAAAAACTAGAGAAAACTGGAGAAAATGTACAAGAGCAGTCTGTATTTAAGGTGTTAAACACGCTGTGATAAGTGTGATAAAAGTGTGTGAATAAATGAAGGTAACCTTTCGCTGCCTCCTTGTTCAAAATGAACGTAACACTAAATAAAACCACTTCTGTCGTCTATCTGTCCATCTGTCAGAGCACCTCTGTCCATCACTCCATCTGTTCGTTGACAGCCCCCCACTGAGTGTCTTCTTCAGCTTCTCTGGTGGACAGATAAGACAGGCGGGATGGGTCTGGAGCCGGGCGCAGCTGCTACAACGCCTAAACTAGAACGGACCGAGCCTGGGCTGAAGCCAGGCTGGACCCGGTCTAGTCTAGAGCCTGACGGAGCCGACACCGGGGCCGGGCGGGACTAGGCTACCTACTGAAGAGCGAGTGGAGCATGTGCTGATGGCTGTAACACTGGCTGCTGCGGGGAGACTCGGTGCGATCCATCACCGTCTGAAACCAACCGGCAACGTCTACCTCCAGCACTTCGTAACGACGGATGAAACTGTGCTCCTGCAGCGAGGGCAGACAAGAACAACGAAACGTCAGTGAGTTTGGTCACTACTCTCAGATAAAAAGAGAAGATCTACACATTATTATAGTTTGAACCTTACCAGCAGCTGATGGTATTTTGGCCTTTTTCTGTGATCCTTTGTGAGGCTGGAAAAAAAACAACAACACACCAATAATAGATTTTAATTCAATTTTTCAATAGAATAAACATTAAAAACAAGTCTTTTCAGGCAGGTAAGAAAAATAAATTAACTTTTGCAAAAATCTTTCCATAACAAAAGTTAGATCCTATCCAATAGGCAAGTGTGCACAAATTGTTGCTGTTTTCTAGGGTTTATGTTTCTTTATGGCATATTTAATGAGAAATTCAATTTTAAAACTTTAATTTCACAAAAGGATAACTTTATTAATGTGAGATTCTATGATTTACACATAAGTTTTTTTTTTCTTGGTAAATACCCTTTTAAATACCTTGCAAAAAATTTTAATGCTCTACAGTGAAAGTCAAATAACAGACATTATATTTTTTTTCTGTAGCTATTTTTATTTGTTTATTTGTCAAATTATTTTTCTGTCACTTTTTAGGTCAACAAAAAAATTGTGATTTTAATCGAGATCAGACAATAAGAAAAATTTTATCGTGATCATTTTTTTTTGCCATTTTGCCCAACCCTAGGTCAAATACTGTCTAATGCATAAAACCTTCAGGCAACATCATTTTTTTCTGTTCCATCCTAACTATCTTTTAAAAAATAAGAGCTGCTTTAATATTTCCAAGCACAAACGTCAAGAAAACCCCTTGGGACTGAAGAAGTTAAATAAAAATATTTCTATCTATTTCACTAATTTCTGCATTAACTTTACTGTACTTATAAGTAATAATGTCACTTAAACGTGTCAATCTAATTCTTGCATTTATTTTGCAGCTTACAGATTTTCTAGCAAATAAATAGTTCTTATTCTCTTTTGGTCAGATTGAATGTTATCCATTTAAAGTGTTACTTGTGAACTCTTTGAGCCTAACTGTGGGTCAGTGTAACACAATAATRTAAGGCTTCACACGGTGCTGCTTTAAAAATACCTCACTGCAATAACTGTTACTGTCATGATCAGCCTCAAATAAAAATATCTGTAAACCTCCAAGTCAAAATGGGGACAAATTGGTGACAGTCAAATCTTTAGTTGGTTCATTTAGGAGTGAAAAAAGAGTCCTTATTGGATTTGGATCTTCTTAAAAGTACATTTAATTAAGCTGTGATCTGAACTCACCAATCTTTGACGAAGGACTGAAAGTCAGGGGAGAAACCCATGCTGACAGGCAGGACAGGAGGATCTTCCTGCAGCACTTTGGTCAGAACTTCAAAGTCCGTCTTGCAGTTCTTGTAAGGAAACTGTCCTGTGGCCAGCTCCACCTAGGAGAGACAAGGGATGCGTTAAAAGACAACAAATGTTTCAATGTGAAAAAAAAAAAAGTAGATTTTCTTATTATTAAGTTGTTCATGGTAATGATGTAAGATATTTACCAGTGAGATGCCGAGGCTCCACACGTCTGCTCTGATGTCGTAGTCAGGTTTGGTGGGATCAGGAGGATCTATTCGTTCAGGCTGAAGGAATTAAAAATATATATAAAAATAGTTTAAGACAAAGGTGTTTCATCTGCAAACATGGATTTCTGAGCAGACAAGGTTTCTGTACCATTCCAAGGATTCTCTCTCTAATTTGACCTGATTTCAATATTCTAATGTGAATTTTGTTATTCTGGCAGTATTTCCAGACCAATAAAACAAAAGAAAGCACAAAAAGAGGGTTTGATAAAAATAAAATAAAAAAAACAATGAAGTTGTGGTCTTTRGAAAGCAGGGTGGCTGATTTAGAAAGCGTTGTGCGTTTCGTCTGTGGACCTTGTGTTTGAATGAGAATACATGCTCACCGCCATGTAGGCAGCACAGCCAGCACTGCGAGTCTTCGCCTTGGAGTCGACGAGGCGGCCGCTGATGCCGAAGTCGCACAGTTTGATCTGACCTTTAGCATCGATGAGGATGTTGGAGGGTTTGACGTCCCGGTGGATGACTCCGTGTTTCTCTTTCAGGTACAACAAAGCTTTCACTATCTGCAGCAGAAACACAAACAATGTATAAAAAAAAGGTTCAACAATAACGTGAGAAATCTTCTTTACAAATCAGGTGAGACTTACTGCAACCGTCATCTTTCCAAGGATTCTCTCTGGAATAGGACCCTGAATTCTCTTCTTCAGCTTCTCTGCACATGTCCCCATYAACTCCATCGCAATGAATACATCCGTCTGTTTACAGAAACAAACGCGTGGATTAACAAGTTAAAATTCAAAATGCAAAGAAGTTTACCATCATAAAAACTTAAAGCAAAACACAAACATTAGTTTTTACTGAGTTAAGGTTTCCTGGATCCCTGCCATTGAAACAGAAGTGTTTTGAGGAGACTCACGTTGGTGACTATGGCACCGTAGCACTGAATGATGTAAGGACAGTCATGACTTTTCAGCACCACGTCCAGGTCCATCAGGATCCTCTTGTTCTCATCCTTATTTCCTGTACGACGCATTTGCTGTTGACACAAACGTTCATGAGTGAAAGTGGAACTGCTTCTTTTTTCAGGCAGCCTATTAAGATACGACTTCTGTACGACTAGTTTCCAGTACGGTCTAATGAGATTTAAGTATTACTGATGTACAGTGTTTACAAAAACAAACTGAAAATCATGACCCTAAAAACCAAACCATGTTTTTGGTGAACTTTTCAATTCTTTAGTAGAAAAGAAGTTAAATAAAAAATACAACATGAACAGTAAACAGTGCAGGGGCTTCTTACTTTCACAGCTATGACATGACCCGTCTTCTTGAAACGGACTTTGAAAACCTGTCCACAAGTCCCACTGCCGATCTCTCCCTCACTGATGAGGTCTGTTACTTCTGCTGGATACCTCTGTGGACGCATAGAGTCAAAAACCACTTTTAGATCCTGCCCAAGATATCAGCACGTTACTTTATCAACAGGCTGAGACCACCGTCACAAGTTGTCTGATTTGTAAAGAAGCGGTTTCCTGTTGAGTCGACACTAAAGAACACACAGCAGGAAGAGGCATTAAAGGCCCGCCTCATTAAAAATGAACCGTTAGTGCCGAGTGGTGTTTCACTGAGTGCATGACTCAGCAAACCCCTCAGAGATAAAGAGGGGAAGTTAGAATTAGTGAAAAAGAAAACTGGTAAGAAGCAATGACTCCTTTCTTTTTAAAAATCAGTGCATTTTAACAGAAACTAGAAACAAAACCAGAGGTAGAGGCTCAAAAAATGAAAAACTAAATGAGGCCTGTGATTATTAGACGAAACAAACACATCAATGCTGATGATAAAACACCAGACACGATTGTGATGATCAAGCTGTACATTTTAATTTATAAAACTTTAGACGTTCTCTGTTGACTCAATCAGAGTCTGATCCAACCATAMATACCCATAAAACTGCTGTGTTTTATTTTTATTGACATGAGGAGTTTGTTCAGGTCTGTGTATCCTGTCATTTTATTTTCAGTTCTGTAACTCTAACATGCAACACTTTTGAAATGTAACATAAGCCTCTGCTCGACTCCCACCTGTCCGTCAATCTTCAAATAACCCGTCTGCTTCATGATCTCCTGCAGCTTCTGGTCAATCTCCACACTRCGAGCATTACAAGAACAAACAAAACTAAAAAAACAGAGCTGACAAATGTTACATGAAAGGTGCTTTTGTGCTTTCATCTCTCGTAATTAAAAATCATTTTTTTACTAGCTTATTATTAAAAACACGACACTAACGAGGTTTCCACAAACATCAGGCTCAACCTACTTTTCGAGGCTCTTCTGTAGGCCGTACGGCGGCGTGGGCAGAGTGAGCATGTGTCGGGGGCGGCTGGGGTAGGGGTGATGCTGAGGCGAGCTCTCTGAAGATGACGAGCGGCTGCCTCCATCGTTGGCCAGGGGCAGCTGGAGCGCTGCATTAAAGTCAGATAAGACACGTTAGAAACAAACCAAAGACGAAACCTGGTGGTGTGTTATAGCCTCAGAGAACATCGTCGTAAAATCGATTTCTGTGTCGTTTCGGTTTCTGGGGCACCAAGTCATAGTGAGGATCAGCAGAATAGTCTGTTACATTATCGCTTATAGAGTTTAGTCTCCAGTTTTCATTAATACACCCGAAAAGTAATATTTCTAGATAAAAAAAACTAAAACTCTGTGTGCATACATGGGGTGCAAACACAGCAGAAAATATTAGTTTTTAAAAACATTCAGGGTAGTGCAGATTGGATCTTAAGCAGTGAACTGATTGTGCTAAATAAACCAAGAAAAGAAGGAGGTTTTAACTGGAGGTAAACTTAATAGTGAGCATATTTATATTTGTGGTAATTATTGTCAACAAGAGAAAAACAAACTGAGAACGGGAACAATAATTTGCAGTAAGTAGTGAGAACTGAGACAGAACTCAATAAAAGATTAACTTGAGAAATCATCTTTATTTATTATTTGTTTTAGCATCTAAATTTTATCTGCATGTCCCTGTAAATAATCATTATAAATGTCAGGTTCTCAGATCTCAGTGATGATATTGGAATTTGGACATCACTGTCGATGAAATCACTGACTTAATCAGGGTTCCCACATGGTCAACATCAAATTCAAGGACCTTTCAAGGACTTTCCAGTACCAATTTCCTCAAATTGAAGAACCACGTGCAAGGGCAATTACCTACTGCAGAATGTTACCAATAAACAGGTTTAATATCATGTAAACTCAATGAAAAACTGAAAAACACAGAAGTTGAGTCAGAAACATGACGTCAGTTTACTGTAATCCTGTTATCCACTGCAACAAATGTACGTTTTTTTAAATTAAATTTTAAAAATTATTTTTTTAAAAGATGATGAAAATCAGTTGTGTAAATAGAGAATTTCAATCCCCCAAAAAAACATTCAATGACTTTCAAGGACAAGTGTAATTTTTGGCTGCTTTCACTTGAAATAATTTTTTTAATTCATAAACTTTCAAGGATTTCAAGGACCCGTGGGAACCCTGCTTAATGACAAAAAGTTATAAAAGACCATAATTTGAAACTGAAGCTACATCGAGTTTCTGGTAATAAAGCCTACCTATTATAAATATTAAAACATTAACCTTTAAATAATTATTTTATGAACCTTGCAGCTTTTACTGTTATTATAATAAATGCGTTTTGTCATAGCAAGCTGGCAGCTCCTCAGAGAGTGCCGGAGGATGCTTTTTGTCCACGTCATCTGGATGGATGTGCCTGTAAAAAGAGGATTAGTCAGTGAAAGAAGGGGTTAGTGTGGACAGAAAGTAAGACTCAGTCTTTAGTCATTTGCATCTCCGAGGTTGGACTGGTTCCAGACGGACAGGAAGACTGACCGGAAGACGTAGCACGGAGGAGGTGAAACGCTTAAAAGACAGACATGAGCAGGCGCTGCTGCCCCAYCTCCTGCTCACACAGCGCCACTGCAAAGAGGGGGATGCAGAGAGGCGAAACACAGACATCWAACAGTCCAATGTGTGTGTGAGCCAGAGAAGAAATTCAGCCAAAAAAACTGCATAGCACAGACTAAACTGGAAGTCAGACAGTCAYTCAGACCTGGACAGGAAGGAGGAAGTTCTCCAGTCTGCACATGTGGAAAGTAGGAATAAAAAAGAGTGTTCACAGCAATCCTGCAGACAAACCAACGGGGATGCTGGATTAGAGACTGTGTCAAAAAGARTATAAAATAAATAAAAGACACAACCCATTCCATCGCGCCGTGCAGAAAAGCTACATGCACCGTGATTCTCTGCCTCCAGCAAAACAAAGGTTAATCGTTCTGCACGCGTCCACACGCACGCCGAGAACATAAACACATACCAACACCGCCCTGCCACTGGCACACACACACGGACACACACAGGAGGAGAGATGGAAAGATGGATGTTTACAGGAGGAGTAAATTACTGCTGAACTAAAATATGTCAGCGCTAGTCAAAGACTGGTTTTATAAACATGGTTTATACAGTTTCTTAGAAGAGTAATACGAGACAAAAAAATGCTGAATGTTAGAAAAGTAATTTGTATTCTGAAGGTTAATGTTAATTTTAGAGCTCTGGCAATTCAGCATTTTAGCGATTGAGCATTCGATTAATCAATCAGGTATTTGGATATAAATACAGAATTTAAAGCTCAACAAGGGAATAACCTAAGTGTCTTTGTTTTTGGTTTGTGTTCTTCTAGAAACATTTACGTGACACTAAAATAGTTTGAAGGCAGATGGCCTCATCCTCATTAGAAATCCTCTATTCCTTTTATAAAAAMTTGTTAGTATTGGTAAAACGGGATGGGATTTCCTCTCAAAGCAAAGAGCTGCTGGACCTGCTGTGCACATTGTTCCAGCTTCTTGTTTGATATTTCTCTAACTCTGCACTTCAGTTTGTACCTGATGGYTCAGAATGACAAAGACTCTTCGTCTGGGGAAGCATGTGTGAGCCGTTGTGGCAAAATGAGCTGGAATAAGCAATGTTTGTCCAAAATGTTAAAATTGTTTTTGCTGTAACCTAGATTAAATGAGTCCATAACGACGCCATGTAGCGACCCTTAATGTTAAGATAAATATGGCAGGATCCCATTCGAGCTGAACTTGTGATGAGCTGTCTCAGTTTTTGGCAGCATTACTGGACGATAAAAAAAAAATCAAAGATGAAGAGAAAGAGGATGGAAGACAACATATGGGAGAAAGGTGTTAGGAGGCTGAGAGAGGGTGGAGGGGTGCAGTGGCAGAAGGAGCGATGGATTGAATGATACCTGCACGCTGGGAGGGGGCTGGAGCAGGACTGAGCTGGATCACGATGACTAGACGGAAGAAAGAGAATACACACACGCTCGCATTACTGCTCTGTTCTACTCAGACGGTCACACATGTGCATCCACACACATTCCAACAAATTACARAAAATAAATGACTCCATTAAATTAAAAAAAGGAAACTTTCTCTATAGRCATTAAAACACTGCTTCACTTTAGTTTTGGACTCCAAAGCCTCCTGGCTCACAGTGCAGCTGAGCACAGCATATTTTAGCTACCAGTGTTTAAACAGGAGCAGACTCTGCTTGGATTTTATCATCGTAAACAGAACTGCTCATCACTGTGACTTGAACAAAAATGCATCCATCCCTTCCTACACTTTGCTAAAACCAACAGCAGGGGGAACTCAATCAGTAATGTTACCCCAAGCCACAGTTTACTGGTGCACCAAAACCAGCCTGATGTGTCTAACGATAACATTGGCTTCTCTGAATAAACAGTGGATTTTTWAAAAATATCTCTTATAAATTATGTCGTGGCACTTTACGTGAGCCATATCATCCCTCAGACAGATCTGGTTTATCTGGATCGAATGAAAAAAGTCTCCAACACCATCAAAATAGCTTCATAAACAGATTTTAGTCATTGTCGCCTCATTAGATATAAACAATACAAGTGTCATCATCAAACCAGGTACCAAAGGTACAGGAGACGCAATGAAACAAGCTTTCCAAGTTGCTTGATGAACCCTTTCATCCTAAGTGCACCAGTTTATGTAGTTAAGATGATAAACTACAGATGCTCAAATCAATCTGATCACTGAGGAMATTTTTACAAAATGTGACAAGTTATTCAAAATGAAAACAGAAGAATACCAGAAGCTGTCAGAGGAGAGTCAGCGTCGGTGTATACAACTTATGCTGTGTTGTAACAGCTTTAAATACTATTTTAAAAGATGGCGTGATGTGACAAATCCACAAAAGGACTTCAGAGTTTGAGTGGCACATCAGGTCTTCARGGTCACATTTTTCTGGAGTTGACATCTGGTTACTGTTGTGTAACTGAGAAGGACCAAGTGATCAACAGGTAGAAAAGCAACATTTTAATCTCATTCTGTTTTCAACAATTATATTTTTCTCGATCTCTGGACAGTCAGCACACTGACACTTTTCCAAGACGTCTTGATACAATGGCAGGTTTGATGTGTTTATATGATTTTACTTTTCACCACCAACATAAAAAAACTAGCTATAATGGTCTGCAAAAGAAGCTGAACCACAACATTATTATCACAATGTCCATTTTACTCTCAGACTAACGGCTAGGAGAAGTCTGCTTTATTTTTCAATGCCAATAACAATTCCTGGACAAGGCAGGTAAATTGACTTATGACTATGGGAACAAAAAAAAAGGTACTCAGTAAAACTAAACCTCAAATGTACTGAGCAATTACTTCTAAAATCATAGTAAAAAACTGAGTTAAACAGCAGCAAAGAATTTCCTCTCAAAGACCAATAATTACAATTTCAGCAGCTCCTGTCAAGYCCTTTTATTTAAACAATTTGTTTAAAGCAAAAGTCAAATAAACAGCTATTTAAAGCACATAAAAGAGAAATAACATGCAATAAAAGTAGCCAATTTTAAAGGGTGCAAACCAAAATTGACACAAATATAGCCAAATGACTTTAATGTTCATGAAACCCTGAAAAGTATAACTTGTTCGCTACTGCTGTTGCTTTATTTTTAATTTAGTGCCTAACCCTCTAGCTTAGCTCCCACAAATGACCGTCTGAATGTGATGAAATGWTAATAAAATCTGGCTTTAGCACAAAAGTCGCGTTTACACACACTGCTCACTATATTCAATAACCTTTACGATAGCTATAGATGAGTGTCACGTCCGTGACCTTTTTATTTAAAAGCTGGTTATTTTTTCATCCTGCCGCCAGGCCTGCTACCATCACAAGACTTATAGCCTGTTAGCTTAGCATGTCTGACAGGACAGAAATAAACAGATTTCGACACAAGATTGTCAACAACATATATCATGACATTGTCTCGGTTTTTAAACTCTTTTAAACATTACTCCCTACACGAGCTGTTCCGCTTAATTGATTACGGATTTGACAGTAAAACCGAGATGACTCGGTGTTTGTTTACGTAGCTAGCCTGCTAGCATACTGGTAGCTAGTGGTAGCAGCGAAACAACCCTCCGCTCCTCCTCTCRGATATTCCTCCAGCTATTAACCGACACCGACGCACCGGTGCCCGGTGGACACTCACTCGGCCTCGGACGTGATCGCTGTGGACTCATGTCGATGCTGAGGTCGATTCTCCGGCGGGCTTCTTCATTCTCCTGCTTTAGCTTCTCCTCGATTCGCGACAGCCTCTGTTCCAACGACGACATCTTGAAAAATTGAGCACCATGTAGCTCCCAGCAGAGCTCGCGACTCCCCCTCTGTGGCAGGCAGTGCAAGCAACTAGCTAACCAACTAACCTATTAACTAACCAGCTGCACAATTTCTGTCTGACAATTGTCACATTTTAAGTTTACCTAACTACCTATTATTTATTAATCATTTAATGTATTTTTGATATAACAAAACAAATAAAACACAAGACAAAAATTCCTAAATAAATTTAACCTGGTTTTACAAAGAATCCACTCCCATCAGCTTTATAAACAATACACTTGAGTGTAGAAAAAATAGTTCAAATAAATGGAGTCACCATGGTAACCAAACACTGGTGTCTCTCACTCCCTGACAGCAAACATAAGAGGCGGACAAGGAAAGTCTAAAAACAATATGCTGTGCAAAAATATTGTTATATTTGGAGGTAAAGCAAAATAGGTTTGTACCATCTAACAGCACGGAGATGGCAGCATCGTGTGGGGACGGTTTATTTTTGTGAAAAGGGACAGAATTGTGAACAGAATAGTAGTAAGAACTTTTCCTTATGGGTGTCTGGTACCCGCCAGCCTGACATTGTAAATAAGAAGTTATTGTTTTGCCTGGTAAAAATAAAGATTAAATAAAAATATAAAATAAAGAAGAGCTGTGAAGCGTAAACATGTTTCTCATTTTATATTAAAATCAGTGTTAGGTTCTGCTTGTGTCCCACTGATGGCATGACTTAGTTCAGTATGGACAGTTGACATTACATATACTGTGCGTTATTAAGATTCAATGTTTTTTATTATTCTGTGTTGGTTGCATGACATCTGATTAAAACGTTGCATGTTGGCAAAACATTTCTTGAACTACTGGATGGATTTTGATGTGGATCAGGAAGKGGGGCAGTCAGTCTATTTTGATTGGCGGTTTGATCCTGTTTTTGCATTTTAAATCACATTTGTWTATTTTGCACAGGTTTTATTCATGGAGAAATTTAGATTGTTGAAAAATATGAAAGTTTAATGTGTAACTATATAATTTGTTGTTCTAGAAAGCTTTTGTTTTGTTAACTGAAGAGTACCATTGTTTGAATTTATACTTGAGGAAAAAAAGGGCAGATATAAGATTTTTTTCTTCTCTCTGCTGCCTTTCGTTTCATTGTTTTTGCATTTTCTTTTATTTTTATTGTGCATGGAATTAATGTTTTTTATGAAATGAATAGTTAAAAAAATTGATGCATATTTTTCTCCTCATTTATCTGTGTTCGGGACATAAAGGCAGCAGGTCCGGGACGAAAGGCTTTCTTCTTCCCAGTCGACTCTCCAGCTCCATTTTGTCAGTTTGTTTCACCGTGTCTTCATTATCATCCTCTGAGTTTGTTTTTGGATCTTTGTTGCTGAAATTWTTAAAATAATTCAGGCTGAATTTAAAAAATACTGCAAACAAATTCCATATTTTTCAGGACTTCTTAAGAAACCTCAGCTAAATAATACAGAACTGAACTGTGGCTTTGAGAATAAAGGGTGTTATGTTTTCTCTATGCTGTGAAGAGACGTTTACGTTGACGTAAACAACCCCAGGCTGATATGAGCRCACCTTCAGACACCAAGAAGCAGACAGAATATTCACTCCAGGGTTTCTTTATAAAAGCAGTCGTCTCGTCCGCTCAGCTGTTCTGTATCGTCTCACACACAGACAGTAAAACCCTAACAATCGTACATACAGCTTCACAACAAACAAAAAGACGTTACGGAACATTTATCTACTTCTTAACTTCTCCGTTACCCTCTCATGATATTGTTTACACAGAAATGTTTTGACGCTGCCAAAAGCTTCCTGACTGGACCTTTTAAGATGTAAGAAAGAAGGTTTTCTTYACGGCTTGACTCAAACTCAAAGCAGACACTAAACGAGTCATTCTGATGAAGATTTAATCGTCTTGAAGGGAAACGACTTGGAGAATGACTGCGTCGAAGCCACAACAGCCACCCTGTCACCGACACACTTTAGTGTTATGACCTTTTTTGTTTGTTTCAGTTACGTGTTTGCGGTATAGCTTTCACGCTGATTGTTTTGTGTGCTACAATTTTAAATTAAAATCTGGTTAAAAACTCATAAATCCAATTAAAATAAAGGTTTTGTGCAAGATGATGAACGATGAAAATTAAACACGACTTAAATTCCTGATGTGAAACAAAGCAGCTAAGTTGGTGAACATCACAGGTTTACCACAAGGCAGTGCTCTTAAAAACCCATAAATAAAGTTAAAAAACAACSTAGCATGAGTTGCAGATGTTTTTTCTGCAGCAGAGTAATCCTGCTGCTGTTAAAAAACAAAAATAGCTCACTTCTTATTGGAGCAAATAAAGTAGAAATGTAAGGCATTGGTATGAGAGGCCACTGAGGAAGCCCTGAACAGTCAACAGTACACAAACTCCTCCATCAGGACAACAGGAGGCAGCTTATTAAAGGTTTTCAGGTCCCATAATTCAGTGGTGTACAGTGACTGCAGGAGAGCTTCATGTGTTTTCCTTCGTTATGAGAGAACAGCTATCTGATCCGATTCTCAGTCCACAATCTTAAATAGCAGACACACTAAACAGGCTGTCTGCATTTTTTTTCACAGTTTAGGTAACAGCAGACAGTGTAGACAGACTGATTTCATCCTGTCTGTCCTTAGCCTTCAATAAAAAAAAAATCTAATAAAAATAAAATCCAACATTCCTCCCGTGTACTGAGGGGCTTTGGGTTCACTAGCAGAGGTCAGAGACATAATCGAAGTCCCGAAAGCTGTCCTGGTCCTTGCGGGTGAGCACGCGGGGCTCACGTGGAGGCGTGAGCGCCGGCGGCTCGGTGGTGAATTCTTCGTCGAAGTTGCTGACGTCTTCTTTGTTGCGAACGGAGGGAACGAAGGGGGGAGGTACTTTCTTTTGCAGCAGCGCCTCCCAGTCCACGTTCTGGAGGGAAAAGATGAGAAAAGAAATGGGTAGGAGGCGTGGACAACCTCAAAAACAAACTCAATGTGCAATTAAAAGTTAATATTTGGCATTTGGCTTGAATACGATTGGCGTCGCCAGGCTGGCACGCTGGACGGGGGATTTCCCCGGTAGTCCCCTCTACGCTCCCTTTCTCTCTTAAACCTATTGTCTACTTCCTGGTCAAAGTCCTCACTCTGTTTCAAACTGTTTTCCCTCCATCTCTGCCTTTGAGCTTCCGTCCTCCTCTCTCTGAAAAGGTTCTGACTGTGGTCGGTCCATCTGTCCACATCTCAATCAGCTGTAGCTCCATGTAAAAAAACATAAAAAAKCCTCTTGCTTTGATTCAAACACTAAAACTGACTGAACTTAATGGCAAACACTAAATTCCTCAGATCTCATCACTCAGTCACGCTCTTCTCTTCATCGCCGCCAGCTTTATACAATTTCACATCTTCTTATTTTTACAGATTGTTTTTCTTTTCCCAAATAATTTCAGGCCTCAAACAGAAAAGGTCTTATGTTAATTTGGCGGGGTGTGGGGTGAGACCAGACTGAGGTGTTTTTCCATCAATCTGCCCCTCTCTCTGCCTCCTGATGCAACACCCTTCATGGCATACGTTTTGTTAAAAAAGTGCCATTAGTCTGGTTTTACTWATTAACCATTTAAAAACTGGTGTGAATCTTGAAGTCTGTTCTTTTGACACAAGTTCAATCAGATCCTCAGAGAGCGATTTAAATCGTTTGTGACTACGACGTGCCAGAATCCAGGGACTCTAGGCGTAAATCATCAGTTTAATATTATCAGCTAAAAGCCACAATTAATCGTTTTTTACCAATGTTCCCCAGCCCTGTTTCTCAGACCACTTGGGTTGTTGGACCCTTTTAAACACGTACGTTTGGTAAAATGAACGCAGTCTACCCTGAGCAGCAATCAAGCAGCCAAGTCCACTTCTGATTGCAAAAATGTTTTTTGTGGGGGGGGTCTCATTTCCTGTGGAAGCTTCAATCAGTTCGGACAAAACGGAYGTGTAACGACAGGTTTGAACAGGGCCAAAGACTGGATTTAATGTTTGAGGTTTGCAGTGTAGCTTCACCATCGTTCTTACTCTGAAAAACGGCTGCTTCTTCACCTCCTCTGCGTCCTTCTCACCAGATCCCAGCCTTCTTTCTGGGTTTCTTCGTAACAGCTGAATGCAAACAAGGATACGAAATGATGAGATTTTTCTTTTACACCCATCATTTGTGACGAGGAGTGTGTCTTTTTTAAAAGTGAAGCATTTGAATGTATCAAACAGCAGGACAGAGAAAACATTACTCTTCTCATGATGCCGATGGCCTCAGTGGAGAGGAAGCGTGGGTAGCGCACTTCATCATTCACAATGCTGTCGAACACCTCCTCCTCATCATCGCCCGGGAACGGAGACTAGACAACACACGGAGCAGATTTTAAATTTAACAAGCAGATTATTATCAGRTTATCATTTTTGTTCTGTTCAGTAMAACCTCAGCAAAAAAGGGTGAGTTTTTTATTTTTGYTCTCACCTCTCCCACCAGCATTTCATAAATGAGGACCCCAAGTCCCCACCAGTCTACAGCTCGGGTGTACGAAGTATCTGTGAGCACCTCTGGGGCCAAAAACTCAGGAGTTCCACAGAAGGTGCTGGTCCGGTCCCCGTAACCCATTCCTTCAGAGACAGAATAAACAGTTTGTGTCTGTGAGGCTTTTTAAAAGAATCTTACGGATGTTTTACTTAWTTTCTTCTATTACCTGAATCATAAAAACCTGTCGCTCATTTCCTTCTCTTTGTTATAAGTTTAAAGTCGTACATTAAAACAGTTTATCACTCATTACTCTAATCCCAGAGACAGAATCAAAGACACGTAAAGCAACATTTGAACAGAGCAGAAACAGAAGTAAACTGTAGACGGACTCACAAATTTACCTTAATCCCTCTAACATATTATTTTGTAAATTGAAATGAATGTAATTCTATAATTTGATTGATTGTAATATTTTGTTAGTTATGTATAAAGCACACCAAAATGTATTACCTTTAAATGTTCAGATAAATTTTACAAAGAGAGAAAGTTGTTATAATCTTAAGTGAATAGAGATGTTCATGAAACCTAAATTTAGATCATGAAGAACGATGCACCTTAATTCAAGGAGTGAGACTGTGGAATAATTTAGAAGACAATGTTAAAAGTGCCACATCAATATGTTTATTTAAATTGTACCTTATCCCCCTGTGAAAAGATAACTCCGCCCCAAGGCAAAATTTGAAAAATGCATCAAAGTGGGT
>NW_013952429.1:3052652-3084795 GCF_001266775.1 Austrofundulus limnaeus | reverse complement strand
ACACACACACACACACACACACACACACACACACACACACACAGAGACAGATAGACTCAGAACAGAGGTAATTATTTCTACCAAGGAATCAGGTGTTTGTGGGTAAATGTAGGTTCTGACCCGTTCCAGCTCCACGGTGAAGGTCTGATCCCAGGCCTGTTCTCCTACAGTCCTCCACGCYGTCTGACCCACCACGGTGTTGTCCAGCTTCAACACTGCACTCACCTCGGCTGCACACAAAGACCACTTCTTCCATGACTGATGTTTACACATTTTTGCTGCACAGGAACTCCAGAAATGCTAACCGGGCTACTTACAGGAGAGTTCTTCCGTCTTGCTGGGCGTCTTCCCGCTGACGGAGCCGCTGCGTCCGTACAGTCCCTTACTGCCTCTCATGAAGGACTTAGTGTCTCCGGGGCTGTAGCACGGCAGTGTGACTGGCGTCCCTTTACCGCGGCCCGGGACCACGTCCAACAGCCCAACACAGCCCAGCAGCTGCACCTGTAGGGTGCCTGAAGACGCAGAGAAGCATCACGAAACGGGTCAAAACAAAAGCAGAGTTATGAACTCCAAAGAGAGGTGCATGATCAGTGGAAGTACTACCTGAAGGTCAAACTCAWGGTCAATCTGTATTTCCTTCAGGGACACTCAAAATATTTACACAGCCTAAATGTTTTACCATTAGCTTCTATGTTCATCTAAACACGAGTCCAGATTCACGTCATGTTTAATGTTTAATGTAGAATTATCTCCTGCAGGAAGTTTGTTTGATTTATTTTCCAGAAATATTTGAGTGGAAGTGTGCCGGTTTAGTCCACAGTCTGTTTAACATCACTTTGGTTTCACCCACCAGTGAGAGGCGAGGGCTTGTTGAGGGTGCTGTACTGGTTTTGCAGGTAGGGGGCGCCGTGGCGAGAGCTGAAGGCCGGTGAGGAGGCCAGGACCAGCTCCTCTTTGATGATGCTCGCCTTGGGATGGTCCTCTGGCAGCTCGGCCAGACGTTGGTCCAAGGAGTCCCTCAGCAGGTCCAGYCGCTGGGACGCCTCGCTGAGTCGAGACTGAGCCTGCGGAGCATCACGTCCTGTTTCAGCTACACAACACATGCTTCCAACGATTGATTTTTGAGCAAATAAATAATGGATCATATAAAACTAAGAGCTGGGGTAGTGGGTTTGCAACCTGTGGCTCTTCCTTTACAAAATAAACACAATTTAACTTTGAACATCTGGAAATGTTTTAATTAGCTAACAATGTTAAAGAGATCCAGGATTAGTTGCAACATTAGACTTTATTTGATAACATATATTTTAACTGTAAAATAAAGACTGTAAAAATACTGTAGGATGTTTAGTTTTTATAATTTTTTTAACTAAATTTTTAAAAATATATTACACAGATGGGGCCATTTTATTTACACACAAAGCATTCTGGGTAAATGATGACATGGATAGGTCCTCGGTGCGAGGCTGCTAGCGAGCTATATCCACCCTGAAGGTTAATCTTGGACAATATCTGATGATCGACTCTTTTAAATGAAACCAGAGAGCGTTGACAGAGAGGAGAAAGTAGAAATGATTCAGCCTGGAACTGAAAATATRGATGGAGGACAWCAGTTTAGCTTGTTTGTTGCGCTAGCACCAAGCTAATACATATTTGGCAATATAGCATCAGCGCTAAAGCTAACAGGCTAAGCTGAGGTTCTTCTTCCATGAAGCAGCTCTGTTGTCCTCCATCCATATTTTCAGTTCCAGGCTGAGTCATTTCTACCTTCTCCTCTCTGTCAACGCTCTCTGGTTTCATTTAAAAGAGTCGATCATCAGATATTGTCCAAGATTAACCTTCAGGGTGGATATAGCTTGCTAGCAGCCTCGCACCGAGGACCTATCCACGTCATCCTTTACCCAGAATGCTTTGTGTGTAAATAAAATGGCTCCATCCGTGTTAAAATGTTTTTAAAAATTCACAAAACTAAACAGCCTACAGTATTTTACAGTCTTTATTTTACAGTTAAAATATATGTTATCAAATAAAGTCTAATGTTACAACTAATCATGGATCCCTTTAAAAATTAAATCAGAGTTAAATGGTGTAAAGAARTAAAAGGAGAGTACGCTCAATATTAACTTTACTAAGTCTGTCATCTGTGTGGTCAGACCTCAGACAGAGCCTTCTTGTCCTGAACCTTGCTGGCCCCCAGGAGCCTGAGGACGTTCTTGGCCCCCTCGGCGACGGCGTGCTCCACCCTGTAGTGATGCCTCAGCTCTTCGATGCGCAGCTCCACCCCACAGAGGTCGTGGTTACCTGCGAGGTCAGAGATGATGAGGATCTTACAGCAGCTCAGTTTGATGTCTCTGTATCAGGATGCCAAGGCTAACCCAACCAGGAAACTCCTTTGTGAGTATTAAGTTAATGCCTTAATGCGTGCAGTGCATTACAAAAGAGCCGGACGGACAAACAGAGAGATTATCAGCATTAACTTCATCCTCTGATTGCAGAGAGCCACACCTCACAACCTCGCTGGCAAACAGCAAATAAAAAGCTCCTATCCATCTTTGTTGCTTGCAATTCCAGAAACAAGTCATCTATTACATTTATTCTAAAGTGTTTCATATTTCCATTATACTCTGAAGGCCAGTTCAAAGCCGAGTCTGAGTAAAAACACACAYAGTTGTTTATTTCACCCCAGGGATGGAAGGACATGGTAATGGAAGCCAGAGTACTGCGGAAAATGAGGTGAAAAGCTCTCGACTCAAGAGTGAAAACAGTGAAAAGGCAGATTTTATCGCACCCACGGAGCACAATCGCGGCTAAGTGGTTAGCTTAATGACACGGTGGGCAATAAACTCAAAAACGCACGCTGATATGAGGGAGAACAGAGACGAGGGGTGAGACAAGGAGCAACACAAACAGGATAAAAAAAGGTGTGTTTGACCTTCAAAAATCAGCTTAGAAAAGATGAAAAGCAGGAGGATTTTTTGTGGACTTCTCGGCTTTTCAGAAAGTTGTTGAGGCGAGAGTGAAAGCAAAGGAGGGGAGGTGGGAGTAGAGACTGATGTGGATGCTTTTATCTCCTAATAAGGTGTTGTGCCTGGAGCTCAGACCCTGTTAGATGACCCTTCCACCGGGTGTGGTGCCTGGAGACTAACTATGTGTGTGTTCACTGAACACAGAGAGGCCTGGGACTGTGTATGTGTGTACAGTATGGAAAGGAAAAAGCTGCATTTCTTTTTCGATACGTCACTGAATCCCACCGAAGGGCGGCTCATGTACTGATCTCACAGAACCAGCAGCTCTCCAGACATACGTTGACATGYAATTCTGAGACATGGGTCCAGATTTAATGGAGCACTCAGCTGAATCCGCTGAACATGAACAGGAAGCTGGCTGTCGTCTGCGCAGGTCATCAAATACAAAGAAATCAGACGAGCGGAGAGTTTCGAAGATGTTAAGGTGGAAATAAAAGAGTGACTCTGCTSGAAGATGTAAAAGAAAAGTAAATGAGTAAAAAAGTCTGTAATTTAATTTAAAAATTCTTAACMTTTGTGTCTTTTACATTACCCCTCTGCTCAGTAACATCTACTACTTTTAGACGCCACTCAGCATGGAGGACGCAGATGAATAAAACGTCCTTTCAGGTAATCCCTCTACATCACATTAAAAGACACCCACTTTCATAACAACCATCAGCTCGCCCACTCTGTCATCAGCTGAGACGAAAAGATGGACCATGAAGCRATTCTTTAAAATCTGTTACTCCTGTCTGGTCCCAGACCTCTCTCAGTCCGACAGACATGCAAGTAACTCAGCCTCCACACACTACAAACACAAAACATGTGTGTTTGTGCATCAAAGGCACTTTTCATCTGGTTACTGCWTTGTTGGAAGACTTGGAGTCTTTGTCTCRTATCTGCAGGTAAATCTCAGTAAAGTGGCAGGTTTYACAGGCTTTGTGCTGCTCACCTCCACGTTACGGCCCACTTCGCCGCCACACATAAAGAGAYACACAAAGGGTCTGCTGTGTATCAAACTGAACGATTCCCTTCATCTTCCTCCCCCCTTCATCCCTGCCAGGACCATGTGAGGACACTGAGCTGCCTCCTCATTGATCTGTTTATGCTGCTGTGTGTGTGTGTGTGTGTGTGCGTGTGTGTGTGTGCAGTGTTTAGCTGCTGCTCAGGACAAAAACATGTGTGGAGCAGAAAAATAAGACACACTGCAGATCAAATGAGAATAAAAGGGTTAGAATAAAAAAAGGTCTGTCTTTGCCAGCTGACAGCTGCGAAACAATAAAAATACTAATTTAGAAGCGTAAATCACTGCTTCTCAACCCGCAGGTGTAAATCCTTCCCCTTTATGTGTTTGGAACTTAAYGTAGTGCTGGTTTAAAATAAAAGCAGAAAAACCCCAGTGATCTGAAGTCTGCATGCAGGTAAGGTCTGGTTCACACTCACCCTGCGTGTCCTCGTTGTGCTCGGTGGCCTGAACGGCTTTACGTATCTGCATCCGAATAATGTCGATTTTAGTCTTGCTGTCCTGCAGCATCTGCTGGGCAGTCTGCAGCATTTTCTTATCCTGAGAGAAAGAAAAACAAACAAAATTGTACTGAATTTACAGACTTTAAAGTATTCAGCAACACTGAAAATGACAATAAGTGGATATGATGTAATTTTTGAATATTAACTTCCACTTTTTTAAAGAGGTGTACTCAATAACACCACCTTACACCCAAACATTTGAAGCTTTTTCAGCCAACAGTTTATTAGCTGTTTGGTCAGTGTGAAGTGTAAAACGTGTGACGTCTGATCAATAACTTTTTGTATTGCTAAGCTTTGCTTCAGTGTAGATGAGTGTTTGTGTACTTGTTTTTACTTCAGAGTGAGGACCATTGCAACATAGTTACTATTAAAGTGAGGTCTTTGATGTAAAGTGAGGACCTCTTCAATGTCYTCACTTTGTTTGCAGCTCTGCTGTGCTTTACTAGTTAGGTTTAGAGGTATGGTGTAAATTAAGTTCTGGTTCAGGTTAGGGTTAGGAATAGACTAGTTATGATTAGATTTAGGAAAAACATCTGGGTTAGGTACAAATACAGTTACAAAAATGAATGGAAGTCAATACAATGTCCTCAGTTTGACACAAGTACAAGGATGTGTGTGTGTGCCAGTAAACGGCCCTGTACCTTGGTGGATCCATTGGCATAGATGGGAATCATGTTCTCGACTCCCTGTTTGACTTTGAGCTCGATGTTGAGCTGCCTCTCCAGGGCAGCGATGCGCTCCTTGTGCGCCGACGTGCGACTCTCCGCCCCCGGAGACCGAGGACACTCATCTGCAGAAAGAAGGAAGGTTTAAAATGATATAAGGAACAGGACGGTGGTTCACATGGTGAGGTCTACAGAGGGAAAAAACAAATCTACAGGGAGTTTTATGCAGCGGCTAATAATACTGTTGTACTCCCAGAATGCAACTGTAGAAACAAATGTTCAAATATGGAACAACAAAGTCAAGGTCTTGAGACCAAATCAGTTTTTTATCCCATAAAAGACTAAAGATGTACAAGAAATAAAAAAAAAAAACAGAATTTTTTGTCAAGAAAGTTAAAAACGCTGTTAAGTGACGATAATAAAATGAAAATACCTTTACTCTCCTCGCCTCCTTTCACCACGATGTGGGCGTCCAGCTCCTGCAGCTGAGCGTGCAGGTTGTCCAGCCGTCGGCTCGAGGAGCGCAGCTGACTGTCCACCTGGGAGACAAAAACACAAGACATGCGTCTTCCTTCGTTTATGAACAAGTTTTTTTTTCTGCATCTGTTTTTTTAAACATTTCCTTAAGCTTCTGTATGCAGGCCTGTTCCTGTCAACTACACAAAGAAAATTAAATAAAAATATTGGGTCCAAATGCCACAGGCCACTTTACCAAGACAAAGGTGAGACTGTGAAGAATAAATACCAGAAACTAAAATAAATGATCAATTTAATGTCTTTAATGACACGTATCTATGTGTTCTGTACCTACAGGGCAAACCAAACGAACTATTTTCTCTCCACCAACAAACAAAACTGCACATAAAACATCTCGTTAAGCAGAATTTGAGTCTTTGTTGTGAGCAGGAAGCTGAACTCAACACTCATCAGAAAGCATTCTGAATCTGCAAGATGAACCGAGTTTTCTCCAAAGTCTCTGTGGATGTTCTCAGCAGCAGGAGGTCGTGTCTCCTCACAGCAAACCAAACAGGATGAAATGATCAAGGCCGCTCTCAGGAGTCCTTCCTGGAGTCTTTTCTCCTCGTTATGTCGTCCTGCTTTCCCAGAAAGACAACACTAATAGGATGTTCAGTATCTGGAAGTTCTCCTGACCCTTTGGTTATGATGCAAAAAAACATAAAAGGCCCTGAGGGTTTTCTTCTGTGTGTACAGACATTTTATATGACAGAGCAACACAATGTGGATATTTGTGAAAATAAAATCCAACTTCAGAAGTCACCGAATTAGTCGAGTCCACCTGTGTGTAATTTTATCTCAGGATAAATTCAGCCGTTCTGTGAAGGCCTCAGCATCAGCATCATTAAAACCCAGAAACACACCAGACAGGCCAGGGATAAAGTTGTTTAAGAGCAGTGTTGTATAAAGTACCACAAAGTGATACTTGAGTAAAAGTACAAGTATCTTACCAAAAAATTATTTTTGGTAAAAATTAAAGTCTCCTTTAGGAATATTACTTGAGTAAAAGTATTAAAGTATCTGATATTTTTGTACTTAAGTATTAAAAGTAAAAGCACTGATTTAAAATGAGCAGTTAGATTTTCTGTAATGACATTTATTAGGAGGTGAACTCCCCAAAAAATGCAGAAATGACTATATTGTATTAAAAAAATTATTTATGTTAAATTTAGGATGTTTCAGTTTATAAACATATATCAAGGCTGCACAAACCTTTTCCCCAAAATAAAAATCTGAGGGCTGCTGTCAAATGAAATAATATAATTCATGAAATACAAATACTTCTTAAATACAGTACTTTTGTTTTAATAATTATGTTCTGCTGGAGTGTGACATGATTTGTTTGTGTACAAACTAATACACTATCAGAATTTTAAATATTTATACTTTTCATTCAACCACAATTAAATTCACTCTATCTAGGAGGCACAATGAATATGGATAGTATTTATTTTTTACAATAACAAGCTGGAAAGAAAAGAAGGAAAAAATGAAATAAAAGTAAAAACTTTCTACTTCTTGCCTTTTTTTAAAAAATGTAAGGAGTAAAAAGTACAGATAACTGTGTGAAAGTGTAAGAAGTAGAAGTAAAAAGTASGCTGAAAAATAATTACTCAAGTAAAGTACAGATACCCAAAAATTCTACTTAAGTACAGTAACAAAGTATTTGTACTAAAATTAAAGCAGAGAAAGAGTATGAGCCGTTAACAGCGCTCACCTGCTGAGCGTTCCTCTTGTCGGTCGTCGCTCTCCGCAGGTTTTCGGCTCCCTCCTTGATCTTCAGCTCCTTGCGAATCTCTCTGCGGATCCTCTCTCGCTGCTCGTCCAAAAGCTGCTGAACGCTCGAGTCTGAGAAGTCGGAGTTCTGGTCCAGGCCCAGCTGCTCCAGAACCGACAGCCCCCCAGGATCGCTCTGCGAGTTAGAAATAAAAGAACGTGGAGAATCACAGTGGTTAGTGGTTAGCACTGTAGAAGGCAACCCAGAATATCCATTAAACCCATTTAAATCCTCTTCTGCATGCATATGTGTGGTGTTTAGAGTGACAAGAAGGGAAAAGGAAGAGATGGTGAGTGAGATAAGGCAATAATGAGAGGAAAGACAGAGATAATGGGGATGGGGGTAGTGGAGGAAAATACTTGAGTTGGGGTAGAAATAAGTAACCAAAAAAAAGCAACAAACAGGGAAGAACAAAGTAAAAAAGTCAGTGTTATATTATTCAAAACCATTCATTCGGATACTGAAGTTCAAGAAAAGTATGAGAAACTTTGTATTTTAAGTCTGTCAGGTAGGCTCAAACAACAAACCGGCCTCATTTACTTCTGCTTTTCCTTATGATTTACACTCTACTTAACAACCATCTGACCGTACTAAAAAACATCATCTCCTTCTTAATCTTTAATATTCTACCTAAATGCAAAGCCTACATCCACTCTTTGCTAACAGTACAGAACTACAAATAACTTCAAAATCAGGAACACAGAAGACGCTCAGCCACTCTGAATCTTCCATCCACTTCACCGGGACGCACAAATCAATCAAACAAGACGATGATGAAGTTTTACCTCAGAGCTGTCCTCATCCTCCTCGTCCCCATGCCAACACATCACTGACTCAGATTTGACAAACAAAACAGWCACCGAGGAACAGAAATCCCTGGTTCGAATCTGAACTCAGGCAAACACTTTAACGCCACGCCGAGAGCAAAATGTGCCGTCGGCGGGGGCAGTGGGGGGGTTCATACAATAAAAAGAGATAAAGGGAGGGAGAGTTAAGTGMGAGAGGAGGGGGGAACGCCTCCGTCAGAGGATATCCGTCCCAACACTGAGCTGCTCAGGCCTTTCCTGTTTCCTCTGCGATTTTGCTGCTGTCAGTGGTGAGTCAGAGACAGAGAATAAAAACAAAGACTGTTCCAAACATGAATAAATAGTAAATTGGAAAATCATCACTAGAACTAATAGTCATCCCTAGCAGATTGTGTTTGTCGAAACATCAACTTTGTCAAAAAGAAGACAATTGGAGAGAACCTGACTTTTGTTTTTCCCCTCTCACTCGGACCAGTGATATAACCTAAAGTGAAGAAACCAGGGCAGGATGAGCTTTCTAAGTACTGGATCTAAGCCAGAGAGTAGTAATGTTGGGATACATTTATGTTGCTCGCCTGACCACACATTTCCTCTCATCTACAAAACCCAGCGGTTCCTCCTCTCCTGCAGAAAGAAGAAGCAAAACATTGATATCATCTCTGCATAAGTGGCTACGGGTGGAGTTAGATGAATAAAGATGGCCTCCAACAGACCTTAAAATGTAAAGTAAGTGTCAGGATGCCAATTAGTGAGATGAAAAAGCCTCACATTGGTGCTTTTTACAGTTGCAAGCAAGTTAAAACAAAAAATATGTTAAAGTTGCAACCATTGAATGACGTTAGCTTGTCAGACAGGTTAAACTGAGGTTGTACATAATTAAAATAACATTTAAAAACATGGCCATTCATTGCTCATGAAGTTGTTTTTCTTTTTGCAGGTTAAGACACACAACAGGGATCCTCAGGGTATGTCACAGTGTTTAATAATTACCTCAAATCTGACACAAGCTGAAGCTCAACAGTGATGCATTGACAAACCATACTGCATGATTACAATATGAGCAGATTTAATGCTGTTTGTTCTGTGTCACAGCTCATAAACATCACTGGGTTGTTTGTTTTCAGATTATCTGATTGCTGAGCAACACTAGAGCATCAAAGCTAATAAAAAATGCTGGTGGTCTTCAGCTGATGTGATAACTTAACCACAAAGACCCTTAAGATTGTAAAGACCAGTGAAAATAACACAGGAGGTTGAATTTCACTCGCTTAAGGCATAATAACAGGATACAAACACTAAATAAACTGGATACATTCTTTTATTTCAACTATAGCGTTATGTGAAAGTGAAAGGTTTTTGTGTTTTCTTGTCACAGAAGTAAACAGACTCAACTAATTACTGGTGATTTTCTGGGACAGTGTTTTTTTCCACATTAAAAACTGACTCATTGCCCTCTGTTCCACAGTCTAAACTATGACAAAACTACTTCCTGTAATCTGAAAAGACAAACTAAGCAAGTGATAAATTTTGTGCAAATGAAGTCTCAAGTTACTTCAGATAGCAAATGAGTCATCGTTTCTTAGTTGTTGATGTGAAAAACAGCTGAAAGTTTTTTATAAGGCATCTATGTTGGACAACAGTCACTCATTATTTCTCACTTATTTATGTCTTATTGTATTTACAGGCTACTATAATCACTAACTGGTAAAATATGCTTTGCATTTTTTTAATTTATGGCAGCAATGTGAAAAGCAATTCCAGCACAATTTGTTTATTTTCAGGCAACAAAACATCTTCCATAAAGTTTCCCAACATAAACAACAACAGATTTTTAGAAACGCCTCTTCAGATGCGCTACTAAAGATAATCTCTGGGATAAATGTGATCCACACCTGCTCCTGAGAGATACGCTGAAATGTTTGATGAGATTTCCAGCTCGAGGCGAGGAGGAAGGAAACTGCTGCTTTAAAGATGTTCCATGTTTTAGTAGGACTGTGAATCACTGTGTTCCTGCTCACAACTCCAGAACTTTGATAAGTTTTTATGTCTGATGGTGAATTCATTTTGCAACTGAACTGGAGAGGTCATAATAATGTTTTCACTTTGTTTGAACTGTCCTCTAATCTACAACACTAATCTAATGTGCACTTATATTAGACAAAGCTACATTTATAATTTGCTATTTTTTTAGTGGATGAGCTCCAAGTTTGAGCGCAACTAAAGTAGCTACGCTTTGTGAAGAGATAAAAAGTTGATTTATCATGCAGATGTGGTAGCTGCACGGGTTATCAGATGTGTGCAGAGATGAGCTCAGTTCAGTAATCTACCACAGCAGTTCCTAAACGTTTCTGCTTTATATCCACAAAACAAGAGTCGCACACACTCATCAGGCCAAGCTGGATAAAATAAATTCTATAAACCATTGAACAGTCTTGTCAAGCGTTAATATGTGTTCTGCATTTGTGACCGTTGTTTTTATCTGAGGACGTGTTTGTAGCGTAAACAAAGGAAAGCAGGTGGTGTTAAATTTCCAACCATCATCTTCGATCGCGAACTATTTATAATACCAACGCTGCTTCTCGTGCTGCCTCTACGACAACAATACACCGAACTTTAGTTTCATGTTCCAGAGCATGCTGTGTCCAGATCACCTGTTTTTTTTTTACAGCAGAGGAGAATAAGAACAGAAACAAATATTTATTCACATTTTGTAATTTAAAGTTATTATATTGTCATTTAGCAAATGATAATGGAGCAAACAAGATGCGCTTCCTCTCTTTAATAAAAACTACTTTGTGAACATAAAATTTCACTCCAATCACACTTATTAGAAGCCATCTGAGTTGATTTTTAGCATGTGGCTTAGTTGAATCCTTTACTTTTCCTTTTGTTGTAATAAGTTAACTTTATATCTTCACAACAAAATTGCATTATTGCCTTTTTGCGTATAGTCTAATTTTATTGCTTGTTTCCGTCCGTTTTCTTCCTCTTATCTGGGGTCAGGTCGCGGGGGCAGCAGCCTAAGCAGAGAGCCCCAGACTTCCCTCTCCCCAGCTACTTGGACCAGCTCATCCGGGGCATTCCCAGKCCAGCTGAGAAACATAGTCCCTCCGGCGTGTCCTGGATCTTCCTCTAGGCCTCCTCCCAGTGGGACGTGCCCGKAAAACCTCACCAGGGAGGCATCCAGGAGGCATCCTAACCAGATGCCCGAGCCACCTCAACTGGCTCCTCTCGACGTGGAGGAGCAGCGGCTCTACTCTGAGTCCCTCTTGGATGACTGAGCTTCTCAGCCTACCTCTAAAGGAGAGCTCAGACACCCTGCAGAGGAAACTCATTTCGGCTGCTTGTATCCGTGATCTCGTTCTTTTGGTCACTACCCAATGCTCGTGACCATAGATGAAGGAACGTAGACCGACCGGTAAACCGAGCTTCGCCTTCTGGCTCAGCTCCCACTTCACCACGACRGAYCRGTACARCGCCCGCATCACTGCAGACGCAGCATCAATCCGCCTGTCGATCTCCCGCTCCATTCTTCCCTCATTCGTGAACAAGACCCCGAGATACTTAAACTCCTCCACTTGGGGCAGGACCTCCTCCCCGACACGGAGGCGGCGCGCTACCGGTTTCCGGCTCAAGACCATGGTCTCGGATTTGGAGGCACTGATCTTCATCCCGGCCGCTTCACACTCAGCTGTGAACCGCTCCAGTGAGAGCTGGAGATTAGGATCTGATGAAGCCAATAGGACCACACCATCCACATAAAGCAGAGATGGGATCCTAAGGTCACCAAAATGGATCCCCTCAACACCTTGGCTGCTCCTAGAAATTCTGTCCATAAAAGTTATGAACAGAATCAGTGAGAAAGGGCAACATTGGAGTCCAACTCTCACCAGAAACAAGTCCGACTTACAATGCGGCAATGTGGACCAAGCTCTGGCACCGGTCGTACAGGGACCTAACAGCCTGTATTAATGGGTCTGGTACCTATACTCCCAGAGTACCCCCCACTTGAGTCCCCGAGGGACACAGTCGAACGCCTTCTCCAAGTCCACAAAACACATGCAGACTGGTTGGGCGAACTCCCATGCACCCTCYAGGACCCTGTTGAGGGTGTAGAGCTGGTCCGTTTTTGCTTGTTTATGTGTTTTTATTCTATTTTATTTTGACACAAAGTACTTTGTAACTTTRGTAGTAATAAAGCTGCCATTTAAATGAAGTTTGTTTAACTTAGATTATGAGACAAAACTTGAAATTGARACTCGGACCACCTCATCATTTTCTGCATTTTAAAGAGCTGTTAGGAGTTCCGACCCTAATAATTAACTTGAGTTGATCAAACTCCAGCTTTGAAGTAATTTTCTTTTTAAAAACATCTCAGTAGGCAATCATAACATTGAATCACTCAGTTCAGTCCAGCAGCTTCTATAATCCAACCGGTGGGAACATGATTCCCGTCACTCCCAACACAACACAAGTCACAGATGTGTCAGCAGCAGATGTTTGCAGAATGTGACACATATTCACTGAGCACAGAGACAAACAACTGCTGAGTTATAAAAGCCCTGGTAAAACTAACTTCTCATAGGACTGACGCCGCTTCAAGAAATCAAGCTCAGAGGAAGTTACGAACTATAGACAAACTTCATGTTTATTCTCCGGCTGTCGACGCTGTGGGACGCTACAAAAGATGGTGACAGCTATTGGGCGTGAATGACTCACCTCGTGCATCTTGTTAGCGAGCTTGCCTGGGGAGGAACATTCAGCCGTGGTGTTCGGGGGGCAGTGACGGGCTAATTCAATAGATAACGGCATCAAGCGAGAGTAATTCAATCAGACTTTGTGTAGCGTCGTAAAGCCTGGGGCTCGACAGGGAGGAACAAGACAGAACATGGGTGAAATGCAGTTTTTTGTCCGTGAGCTCAGAAAGCATGCACAGGGATCACCTAGAGCCTCGACACGGACTAAAATAGGAGAGGGGATATTCACTTTTAATGAATGTACACACACAGGAATGCAAGAACACAACACTCTACTCGGTTTCCAGCGTAACATGAGGACACGTCTCAGAGCGAGGCCCTTGAGCTCGACACGCTTCTGACTGTGACGACCTCTAACAGAGGTTTTCAGCGTTTCTTAAAGCTGCTGGACACAAACACTACATTTGTGTGACTGTTGTGTCAAAGCTGCGACAGGATGTTATAACATGGCAGAGGAAGGACAGATGACCTTTGAGCTTTAGGTCACAGACATTAATAGAAGAAGGAAGAAAGAATGAGGCGAAAAAGAGAAGTGGATCAAAAAACATTTAAAAACTGAATATTATTCCTGTCTGCTCAACAAGCAGACAACTTAAACAAAGTGTGTTTTTGCACAAGACAATAAGTATTTATGGGAGAAGAAATAATACCAGCTCTTTTAGTCATTTTTTGTTGTTAATGGCATTTTGGAGTGAATTTGTTTGACTAAATTACTCCTATCGATCAGGGGTTCTCAAACTTTTTGGATCTGGGGACCCCTTGCAAGGGTGAAAAATTTCAAGGGACCCCTTCACGAACCCCATTCTGTTTTAAAAATTATTTATTTTCATTTTAACCCCTAAATGCTAGGGACTACATATCAGTACTGATATTGTTTTTGATCCGATATGTAAAACTGGGCCGATATTAACGTCCAATATTTATTTCCCACTTTTCATCTTCGTGTTTCTGTTTTAGGAGGGGAGATGGTTTGTTGAGCGACATCTTTTGACCATGATAGTGATAATGATGCTGCGTAGACAGGAATAACTGAAGTAGGGAGCCATGTCAGAGGTCTGGTCATTTATTTCGGTATTAAAAAAGACCCAAGTGTTTGTGCGTTTATGCATAATATATATCTGTAAATATCGGTTATCGGCCATAACAGCAATAATTATATCGGATATCGGCTGAAATTTTCATATCAGTGCATCCCTACTAAATGCCATGGTAATATTTTTTGTTTGGTTTAGTATGTTTCTTTTACTAGTGCATTGTTACCCATATGCATTTTTAAAAGAAAAAGTTTTCTGAGGACCCCAAGATACAGCACATAGTCCCCTGGGGGTCCTGGGACCCGAGTTTGAGAACCTCTGCTATAGATTTATATTTGATCTAATAGAATTACAGTATGAATACGTCTAATAAAAAGACTTCCAGTATGTTTTGTAAATTCTGTCTTCAATACTTCAATACAGACATCTTCAGTGTTGGACAAAATGTTCATAAGTTGGCGTTAAGTTGACTAAAACGTTACAGTGTGACTGGGCCTTTAAGATTTTTACTGCTGGAGTGGAATCAAGTGCAACAAAGATGAAATATTAGGCTCTAAACATTGATGATAGCTGTGTTATCTCTGATGAATTCTGCAATAATAAGACATAAATGAGCAAACTTAAGTAAATACAAAAGGTTAAGTGAAAAATCACCTAGTAACACAAGCCACTCACATTATCACAACATAATGATTCAACACCATATATTTCTCGGCTGGTATATGTTTGCAAAATAACTCCATGTTGTTCAGTTGATTGCAGCTCTGTGTATACATGGATTTTCTCCAGATATTCTGGTTTTCACTCACAGACTTAGAACATGCATGAAGACTTTAAACTAATGTGAGTTGGTTGTCTTTATGTGGGCCTGAGATGGACCAGCAGCCTCTCCTGGCTGGGTGTACCGATTCTCACCCTGTGACCCTGGAGGTAGGCACCAACTCTCTGCGACCATCAACAGAATTACACAGGTAAAGCTTTTTTAATCCATTCACAGTAACTTGTGTAATTTACTGCAGACACATTTTTTGTGCTTCTATTTCTATTTTCTTGAAAAGTCATAATTACAGGAAATCACTTCCTATTTTTGTGAAATTGACTGCGTGGTAGAAGACGGAAAAGAGGAGAGCAGCTATGTAAGCTCCAGAAACAGAGCTTTGATAAGGAGGAATAAAAAATATTTACAGTTCACTTGAAGAAAAACAAAGTTGCATCCCTGTCCTAAAAACATCTAATAACCATTAATAATGAAAAAAATCAAAACACAGGTTCACCCACTCATTATTTTTCCAGGTACTAAAGGTCTTTTGCTTAGATTGAATTAATACCAAACTATAAATCATCATCAGCAAATGATTATGTGTGAACATTTCCTGGCAAGAGCAACAGGAAATGTGTCCAGTAACACTCACAAAGACGATGGAGAGACTGGGACAGAGGAGATAGATGAGGCAGACATGGAGACGGAGCAGGATGGGGACAGGAAAAGGAGGTGAGGGAGTTAAAACAGGCAGAGCGGGACGGAGAACAGCGATGAATCAGCGACCACTGTGCAACAACTGAACCGGTTTGGTGATTACCAAACAGAAACAGAGTTAATACCAAAAACCTGATGCTTCATCGCACAATTTAAAAAAAATCATGCCTTAAACAGAACCTACTGATTACTTCAAGACAAGACACATTTGCTATGCCCCCAACGCTGCATAATAACCCCTCTATGACATAAAAATCAGCATAGAGGGCCTAAATTAAACATACCCAACTTTGGAAATATAACAATTAATTAAAGCGTGGTACAGACTGGCTAAGAAATCCAAGTTGTGGTCGAGGATATACTCAATAAATGTTAATATTTCTCATCTGGAACATGCATCAAAATATGTTCAATAAGTTGACTTACACAATATAATAGTAACAATAGGTCCTAGTGTTTTAATTTGATCAAATTCACTAAATAAAAAGACCATTCTTTCAGAATCCTCTTAGCAAACTTAATTTCTTGTTGCCCTTTGTGTCCCTTTTCCCTTCATAAAACTTTCACTTGCTTACTAAAAATTTATGTGCTGAAGCACTAAAACAATCTCAACCAAGGGGATTAGCTCCAACAAAGAACGGTTCTGCTTCTGACGGCACTAAGTACTCAACAAAAGAAACAAAACGGTGTAAAAGAGATGTGGAAATATATGACTTAATATATGATCCACATAGATGAAGGCAGTGTCATAACCATCCATCCTCGTGCTCCCAACATGTCGTTAAGCTGCTGTTTTGTTATGCAAACATTTGGGAGGACGACTTCATCCTACCTGGATTACCGCTCACAAACCACAGAGCAAGGGGGAAAAAAAGCCACTTACAAAAAAAAAATTATAGGGATTCCAATGTCTGGTGCGAAACACTGCCGTCAAAATATTTTCCACAGTGTAACAGCATTCCAAACAGCCATACAATGGGCTTTGTTTCTAGGTCTGCAAATTCTTTGTAGTATTAAATAGACCGTTTTAGATCAAACAAACACAGAATAACAAATTGAGCCGAGTCCCGGACAAATCCCAGGAACAGTTTTCATCTGAACGTCCACACTCAGATGATTCAGACTTCAGTGGTAGACGTTTAATGACAAACATCCTGAGGTGAGAATGTAAACACAGGTCTGTCCCGGGGCTGAAGTCTCCTCTGTGAGCACTCAAACTTTCAAGGAAGCAGGGAGAAGAAGAGGTGGAAAAAAAAGTAGCAGTCCCTTCGACAGCTTGGTCTCGTGAGAGAAAACACACTGAGGCTGGCATTTATCTTCCTCAGCAGCAGGAAGAGGAGCATCAGCTCAACACGCCGCCTGTCAATCAGCATCTGTTCCAGACACAAACAGTTCGCAAAGTGGTCCAAATTCACAGCTGCAGACACTGAAAACATCACGTCAGTCATCTGCTGTGGCAAATAATTCCCCTCACAAATAAATAAAGCTTTAATTCATTTGAACATATTCTTACAACGATACAATATACCCCAGTGACAACCATCAAACCTGAGAGCACCCAGGTCAAGTGACTCATCTCTGTTAGTCATGGGGAAAGATTCGGTTTTTCAGAAATGATCTAAACAGGAGTCTTTGCAGATTAAGAACCGAAACCAACGAGTCATTAGCAGTGCATGCATCACTGTACAATGATGCACCTCCACAGAAAACAGATAAGGAGCATGAATCTGAAAGTTTCTGTGGTTAAAAAAAAGAGTTTGCAGATGAATAGAGATGAAAAGACCTGAGCTACGACTGCATACTCTGGTTTTCTCCCAACGTGTCAACTTCAAAGTAAAAATAGAAGTGAAAGGCTAATTTGGTGTCGACTTCAGGGCTACTAACAAAGTGCACGAAACTATAGATACCACAGGTCGTTCCTCAATCTGCTCGCAGAGCGGCTATTTGAGTGCAAACAGTGGGCTCAGGTTTCCTGAGGTCCAAACAGTTTCCCTGCCTCATGTGTCCGAGCACGACTGAGTCAGAGAAAACATCTGCAGGCATTCCTCGGGTGCCTGAGCGGTGACGACAGCAAACCTGGCAGGAAAACCTGAGGAAGAGAGGCAAGGACACGGGGAAAAGGGAAAACATGGAAAATCTACAGACGGCGAAGTGATATGATTGCTGTTAAAAACACTACAGGCTGTGTTCCTCCACAGTGTTTTCACAAAGCACAGTTGACTTTTGTTTCCATTTTTTTCTCTAAAAACAGAGTTGGGTGAGGCTGCAGGGAGGAGGAAAAAAGCAAAATAACTCCCTTCCTCGTGAGGCCAAGAAGGCCTCTGAGCAGAGAAAGGAGATGGACAGATGGGGGGAGAAAGAGACAGCAGGGGAGGGATGCCAAAAAGGGGATAAACAAGTGGAGGACCCAGGGAGCAGGAGGCAACTGATGGGCTAAAGAGCCTGATGGGAGACCCGACTCTCTTCTAAAGAAATATCGGACACAAAGAAGGCGAAAGAGGATGTGAGAGGAGAGTTCACTCTGAGTGCCTGACATGCGTGATGCAAGCCTGACTGTTTAAACCTCAAACATAAAATCAATTTTCAATTAGGTTTTTCTAAGAGGCCAACGAGTCTGAAACATCTCCAACGAGCTTCAATGCATTTTGAAAGACTGAACAGATTTATGCCTCTGGACATCCTGGTCCCCCCCCCACTCCCCCCGAGGCTAAAGCAGATCAGAAGTGTGACGGCAGGAGGGAGTGTGATAGTCAAGACGAAGAGGATGATTTCCAGCGGGGGAAAAGATGGTGGGTTCACAGTAAGGTCACTGCAGAATGCAACATTTGTGAGAATATTCAAATCTGAGTTGGAGAACGGCGGATGCTGTAACAATCAAATGCTTTGACAGTAACTGGCTCCCTAATCAAGCTATAACACTATTCAACTCCATACCCTTTGCTAACTTATTTTAAAGAGTTTTATTTTTACAAACTGATTTGTCACTTGGGATTTATATTTCTACCCAATGTATAACTCTCTAAAAATGGGGAACAGTACAAACTGCCTGTTAATAAAACTCTAAACAAAATCAGTAATAAACTGTCAGTCGAGTAGTCTGAGCTCTCAGTGTGTACTCAGGGTTCCTATACAGTTTAAAGCAAGTTAAATTTAAGACTTTTTAATGCCAAGTGAAATTAAATTTAAGACCAATTTCATAATAAACACAAATGACAAAAAAAACTGGCAGAAACTCATGAATCAAAGTATTTTTGGTTGAAGTATTCAAATACTGTTAATAGACCAATTGTTTTTTTCCATATCTAACTATAGCAGAAACATTCTTAGCAGTCAGTTTTAAACTTAATTTAATGTCTGGAAATCCTCTAACAGCCCAACATTTGGAGTTTTAGGACCCACAGTGGGTTCTCAACCCCAATTTGCTGTAGATGAAACCTTAAAGTGCCTGTGACATCAAATTTTTGTAAGAAATGTGAATGCATTTTTGGAAAGACAACATTAACATATTACAAAACAAATTTCACATTGCTCAGATGAACAGTAGAGATATCTGCATATGAAATAACAGGAAGTGATGTCAAAGGGGAATGTCTGCATGTGAATATTTAAAAATAAATGTTACCAATTATTTTAATATTTGAGATGAATTACAGTCATCCTACTTACAAGGTGTTAACATTTTTAAGACTTCTGAAAGATTGATTTAAGACATTTTAAGGCTAATTAAGTCCTTATTTGAATCGATGAATTCGATGCCTTTTAAAGACATTTTAAGGATCTGCAGGAACCCTGGTACTGTGTGTTCTCTCATTCAGCAGTGACACGCTTTAAGGCTCACTGGGTGTAATTTGTTCCAAGTTAGGTTCCTGTTCAAGTTGTTCAACCATTCTTCAAAGAAACGCAGCCACTGGAAAAGAGGTGTGTGAAGAGTGTTTCGCTCCACCCTCTAAATCCAGTTTATTTCCACCAAACCTTGTCAGACGTTTTGTTAAGACGTCCGATAATCATTTGAAAAACATACATTGTCTCTCTAATATTTGAATTAAACATAATAAGTGAATAAAATCAGCACAGCTTCTTACATAAAACTTTTTTTTTTCAGTTTCAATTCCTCGTAATGCCTTGGAAAACTGACTCAGTTGCTTCACGACAGTATGACTAACAGCTGACTGCAAGAGTTCACGCTGAGAGTTTCATCATGTGTTCTTAGCCACTGTGTGTGTGTGTGTGTGTGTGTGTGTGTGTGTGTGTGTGTGTGTGTGTGTGTGTGTTGAATTCACTGATTTTGTGCAGGGAGAGCAGCTGGAGGGAAGCTGATGGTGCACAGCTGAATATGGTAAATCTAAAAGAAAAAGAAAAGAAAAAAACAGCACAGAGGTGCATGCCGATGAGACGCAGGACTGCCCAGGGGGCTTGTCAGGTTTAGTGTGTGTGTGTGTGTCACACAATATTAACAATGTGACAGTTGGCCTCTGGTATGGCAGCAGCAAGTGTCAGAGTCTGTAACGTGCAGAGTGACCTGCCGAGACTAGTTCAGCACACCTACGGTAGTTACAAAGACAGATTACAGATATTTCTGGTTTAACAACACTATAAATATTAAACTTGTCCTTATTCTGACTCATTTGTGACATTATTAAAACAAGAATACATTCATAATTGAAATACAGTATAAAGTGGATTTTCCTTTTAAGTTTGCTTAATGAAAAACGTGAGCAAGAAGTATAAAGAAGCATGCATATTTAATTTATTCACACAACTTAAAGTCACTTTGAGCCTTTTACAGAAACTACAAGTCTCTTCAGATATGYTGACAAGAGGATTGGTACATCTTACCATTAACTCTAAAGACTCAAACAAGTCTCACTCAAATATCTCTATTTTTTTGTTTTATAATCTTAAACAATTCCTCCTCCTTTTACCTTAATTAATCTGCAGTATTTCAAACATCCATTAAGGTTGCACAAGAGCCATTTATGTTGCGAGACTAAAAGCTACCCCAGATTAAYTTGTTACGTCATTTTAGAATCATCTAAACATTTCCCCATTAAAAGATTTTGCTTTTACATAAAATTAGGCTTTCACAGCAGCTAAGTGTGGGAACCAAAGAGGAGCACAACAGTTCCCTCAGAGGTGGGAGCATTAGCAAAGCTAGCAGGAGAAGCTGTCTGAGTATATTATGGAGAGGAGTTAAAGGTCGTGCTGGGTGGGTTTGAATCGGGTTATGTAAAGTTTCAGTGATTAAATGAGCACAGTTTTATTATGTCTGAGGAAAAGCATTTTAATCAGACATCTAATCAACTTTCCTAATATAATTTACTGCCTGCGCATGCAGCAGTTACTTTTCTACTTGCAATTCATGGCTAAAAAACCATGCTTTACGTGAAAAATCTTTAGCAATAATACAAAATGCACTTTTAAGGTTTAACATCTTAGTAACCTAATTTTTCCATTATCCCATCACTCTGGATTGAGATTTATTGACCGATTTTCAGCAGAAACTAATGCAAACCAGGTGTTATAAAGTGGTAAACAGAGCAATCTGTGCTTTGTGATGAGGAAAGTAAAACTCAAMATGAGCTGAGGTAAAGAGCTCATTGCAGCTCGTGTTTGTGCCATGAGTTCATATTTTTGTTCACCAAAAGGACGGCGAGCGAGGAAACTAAAACAGTGCAGGTTTTCATCTGCAAACACCTGCTGTTCAAAGAGCCGTAACTACATTTGTTTTTTATAGCCCCACCTTCAATGACAAACACCTGTCACAGACACAATCATACCCTTTAAAGTGGACGWGTCGTGCTTTTAAATCCTTCTTTTTCACATTTAAAYCAGTCAGTTAGTGGAACTGCAACGCTTTGKTCTCGTATTGTCGTGGTTTCATGATGAAAATTATGTCACCGTGCCCTCAGCGTTGACTCTGCCGCCCCTTCTTGTCACACCCCACCGGTAGAACTAGAAGTATTTGTGTGATTAGTCAGAAGTTTGTGGGCGTGTTTGTTTATGCTGAAAGYGCTCGGGTGCTACGTTTTGCCCCAAATACTCGCTTCCTGAATGTGACTGTTGTAACCATAAGCAGAAATTTATTAAAATTGTTAAACAGCCAAAAACTCACGAGTGGAGATAAAAAAAAAGATGTTTTGTACAAAGTATAACTTGGGTTATACTTCAAAACAATGTAAGACGGTGGCTCTCTGATTGTGTCATTTTCATAAATTGATAAAATTGATAAATTTWTTGCCATCAATTTTCATAATTCYTCCCTCTGCCCTCCCACAGCTCATATAAATATATAAACAACAATAACGATRGCTGGAAATTGTATTTTTTTCTACTCAACGATCAGTGTTGTGTTGGGTGAAGAGTCCGCAGAGGAAAAAACTTTTTTTTAATGGTTAACGGTGAAGAAAAAAAGAMGTGAAAGACGCTGCAAGCTCACGTTCAATAAGATCAAACCAGCTACTCTTCTAGCTCTAGGGGAAATTYTGAGGATTTATTCTCTCTATGCGTGTTTTAAAACTCTATATTTCTTCATTTATTTTCAGAATATTTTGAATAAATGGCCCTATAAAAAAATAAAAGAAATTGTTTGAACCCTGTTCTGACCAATCACATGCTCCGAGCTGCAAGGTCCGCGTCACAGAGTTCTGACTGGGAAAAAAGTACACAAGGGCTGGCACCGGGGAAAAGCAGCGGGAAAGTAGACAGAAGTTACACAATTTTTGTCACTCAGCAGAGGGAAAAAGACGTGCGACTYGCAGTATAAAACAAACTTAAAAGTCTCCTTCCCACTTTCCCCCCCAGTGGAGGACACCTCTGAAGGCCCAACCACCTCCAGAGCTGCAGAGGGAGGAGGCACTGATGAGAGAAGCAGCTCGTGCACAAAGGGACGGATAACAAACAGGCAACATGGTGGATCACTTTTTACATTCTGGGGAACTTTTTTAATACATCTTCATCAGCAGCTTCTCCAGCTGTCATGTTAAAAATACCCCAGCTTTCAACAGCATTTGATTTACAGAAGAATGATCCTCTGAAGACCGCAGAGTTTTATCTTTAGCAGCAACATGCTAATTATCTTGAGGATCTCCCAAAGCGGTTTAAAAACAAGCCTTTCCTCAGATCGCTCATAAATCACCAATCAAGTGGGCTCGTTCTGCGATACKATGATCTTTCAAAAACGGAGACAAAGTTGTGGGAGGCGTGGAGTGTGTCAYGCATAATTGTGCATTGGACGTCTTCCATTTTAACTCTTGCGGACGGCTGGTCACACAGACCATCTGTTATCACACCCTTAAGCTGCGATGTTGACTTCTCCTTTTGTGTATTGACCGTTAAACCTCTCCCTTTTTTCTAAAAGTCTTGCAAAAGGCCACTTTAAAATGACTCGAAGGTTATCTACACAATAAAATTAGTGTGCCAATATTGAAGCTATTCTTGTCCACACCAATAACAAACACTGAACACAAACAACGATGACTCACTACACATGGATGCAGGCTTACGTATGAAGCCCCTCTGCAAACTTGCTCTACAAGTCTCTGACCTATTTGTCTGAAAAGCTGCAGAGTTTTGAGTTAAGTGGGAGTTTGTTTCTTGTTCTGGTTTTCTGTGTGCTCAGCTGTGGAGGCTGCAGACAGCTTGAACCGAAGTTTCAAGACTAAAATTAGGTTTACACTAAAAAGAAAAATGCAGAACATTCTTGAATATGGGCACTCCCCTAGTTGAATTGTTGAATTTAGCCACAGCTGACAACATTTCCCCTAGTTTTGTCCAAGTGAGGCTTGGATACTGCCAGCGGCACAAAGAGACAAAGTGAGCGGTTTTATTTGCGGGTCATGTTTACCAGCTGCAGCCCTCCAACAGCTCCACAGTCATCTCAAATGACGGGCTGGTTGAGCTGGGCCATGAAGCTCAGATCAATGTATGAGGCCCCGGGATGTGGGCACTCCCGTAATGAGGAGGGGTCAAGGATTAAGCTCCACGCCAGGGTGCAGATTTACTGCCATTATATTAATAAATTAAAAATAATAATATGAAATATGGAGAAAAAAAGAGAGAAATGCCAAATTTGATTCATTCAGTCATTAAGACAGAACTTCAGCACATAAAATCTAAATCTCTCAGGGGATAAAACCAGATGACATTAATGGAACATCTGTTTGCCCGAGCGGCCCACCCTGACCCACTTGCTCTTTTCCATCCTCCTGGACTTTCCTGCTTTATTTCCAGCYCGCCCGGTGCTCACACAGCTCTCCGATAGTGGGAGACATGGCGGAGTGTGCGCTTTAGTTGTGAATGTGTGTCTGGGGAGAAGGAGGGGGTCCATCTGAAGCTGGAATGCAGGGGTATGAGACTATGAGGTCATGGGAATCATAGGACGTTTGCACAAAGGGAAGGCGAAATGTTAACGACGGATAAAAACGAGAAGAAAAAAAAGAAATCATACACAGAAAAACAAAGATCAGACGTTATTTCACAACGAATCAACTCAAGGAGCATAAAGCACACACGAGGACTGGACTTCACGGCTCCGTCACATGGTTGGTTGGGGAGGGTGTGGTCGCTGACAGGACCCAGCCAGGAAGAGGAAAACGAACTCACAGTGAACTGAATGCGATCTGGTCTGTCAGACAATACAGCCTATTGTCCTCCTGCTGCTGTAGAGCCTCATCATCACCATGAATCCCCCCCACTCCCACACACGTGGTCTTTCAGACCCTTACCCCCACCCGAATGAGTTTTATCCAACAACAGCACTGCTTTTCAAAAGATAAAAAAAGAAAAAACTGATAAACTTTGCAAAAAGACAATCACTTTTGATGCTTTTAGAACATCCAGAGGGGTGTAAGCAAATTTCAACACACTGAAATATCACTTTATTTCCTGATACTATTGATTCTCAAAAGCACTGTATCAATTTTTAATTAAGTCTTAATGGATGGATTGTTCAGTGTTGTTTCAGATTTTATGCGTGGTAATCACCTGGAGAAAAAATGACAATGCATCACCTTGCTAACAAATTATATCGCGATATACTATATTGTGATCCCTGTATCATGATATGTATCATAATCTTGCCAATACACAGCCCTACACGCTTCATATATTCAGAAATCCCTGCCCATCCCTACCTCCCRTAGAGACACACCTGCTCACACACTTGTGAACTTCAGAGAGGATGCTAATTATTTATCCCCTCATATGGTCGACATTTCCAGTGGRAATGGTTTAACAGTTTTGGTCATGCATCAGATAAAATGAATGTCTCTTTTTATAGAAGCCTTCCCCTCAACACACGATATGTAGTTGTAAGGCCACATTGTTTGATTTGGAAAAAAACAAGAACATTTAGCTTTTTGAGCTTCCAGCTCCTCAGAAGTTGATTTATTAAGTGTGGATTGTGTCTGCCTTCATGGCTTGAAGACAGCTCTGAGAAAACCCACTTTGTGTGCATAGCTGTGGCCTGACATCAGGCTTATGGGAGGTACTCCTCTCAACTCCCGGGGGGGTTTCACTCTTYACGTGAATATCACCCGACACGTTCGGGCCGAGGACATCCTATAATTCTGCAAAAGAGTTGATTTTCTTCAGCTTCTCCTCCTATAAGCTTCCCACCAAACCTTTCTAGACTGCACCACAAATAAAACATATACCCCTTCATTTCTCTGAAGTCTCCACTTTGACCTTTAGGGGGAAGTGCAACACAGCTGGGGCTGTAAAATATCATCTTCCTGTGGGGACAAACAAACAGGGGTGTAAATGCTTCCTGCTTCATATTGACAATAATGGAACTTAAAACAGGAACTTCACAAATTTAGCAGAACTCAGATTTAAGTCCTGTTCTGGCTCCAGTGAAGTCACAAAAACTATACGTTCACACTGAAGGTCTTCATGCTCAACTCTGATATTTTGCTCAAAATCCTTTTTTTTTTTTTTTTGCGTGGTATTATCACATTTTTAAAACCACCCCCATCAGACTCCAGTGTGATCGCTCTGTGGCGTTGATGCAACCATAGCAGAAGACGCGACGTCACACTCAGAACGCTGACTTTGCAGAAGTAAATACGGACGCTACATGTTAGCATGCATGTATCAATTCTGAAGTTGTACAACCAGATTAAAAACAAAAGTCCATCACTATCAAACCCCTTTACAGGAAAAATGAAGTTGAATCTGTACAGAACACACAGACGAGTCTACAACATATTTGTTAGGCAGTCTGAGCCAAACCGGTTCCACATGAAACGTCACACACTGACTGTTCCTCCTCAAGCCTGGTGTTGACTTTAAAATGCTAACTACAGTATACCAGTAAACAATGTTGCAAACATTTGAAAAATAATGTTTAGTTKTGTCTACAGTAAGGCCTTCTCAATCAGAATCACAGAAGTATTTAAACTATCAGATAATATATATTTTAGAAGGAAGAAAATGCTGAGAACAAAGTCTAAATTCTGTTTCAAGACCAAAGCAGAGGAAATGAATGTGATTGTTGAACTCAACATTATTTGCTCTATTTTATTTATCACTGCAGCTGAGGGTTTTTACTGGTTATATTAGTACTCTCACAGCAGAGAACTCACAGAACTTCCTTCAGCCTTTCACAATAAGAGTCTCAAWCTAAGTTTTGACCTCCAAATACTCCCAAAACATCGCTYGGAAACTTCTAAAAATAATCTACAATATTACTATGACTGCAGCCTAAACAGCCTGGCGTTTGAGAAGTTATTTATGGGTTGTTTACTGCTCCAGATGTATTTCCAAACTACGACTGCCATACCTCGATTCAAATAGTTGATTCCAGTGGAAAACCTCACCTCTCACAGAAGGCAAACTTAAAGTCAACAGCCTCAACCTGGCCTCAAATTTCCACCTCCATTGTTTACCGCCYAAGAGTTTTGACGTGGAGCGAGCGCAACAACGCTTTTTACATCAAGACATCAAAGCCAGAAATGAGTCAAAGCAGTCGTATAACGTGCTGAGATGGAGCTGGGCAAATAAGCAGACTTGTTTTATTAGCGTCACGTGTTTCGGTTTACAGCTTCATGAAGCAAACTGAAGAGGAAAATGGTCATTTGGGAGGAGGCCATAAACTTTTTAAATGAAGCGTCTTCAAATGGCYCAGCTTTACAAATTAGAAGAGTCCAAAACAAGAATAAAACATTGGTTTTTAAGTGTTGAGAGTTAAAAAGAAAGGAGAGCGTGAAAGATGAGCCTAGCCACATTAAATGAATGGTAAATGCTAATTTGTAATTCAGTGAAATAAAGTGATTTGTTGTGTTTTGTAACCATTTTGTGACGTCATGAACTCCCCTACTCTCACATGCTGTCGTTCTGTGTTGYCTTTTCAGACAGGAACTAAAGCAACTGTTTTGTTTCCAAATCTGCACACCAGTTGACCGACTCTGCTGCAGTGATCCTCGCTGCTTTTCTGCATTCTCACACGTTTCCCWTCCTTGAATGATCTGCTTCTAATTACAGAGAACAGAGCTGTCAGCTTCACTTCCAGCCCAGTAATGACCGGCTCAATGTTCGTAAACTGCAAACAGGAACAGATGACTACAAAGAAAACTATTAACCTGCAACATCTGCGTGATAACTCAATTACTGATTACGTAACTTTATGTATGAAAATTTTTACACCACAACACACTTAAAGTTTACCAGGTTAAACTCTAAAATTCAGTCAAATGTATAAATTACATGCTCTTCGTTCGTTTCATACCTTTCAATGACGCCACGTCATAGCAGGCAGACAGCCGAGCAGATTTCARTTCAAGTATTGCTCAAAAGTTTGAGAAACAATTTCAAACCAGGGCACGCAGACCTAAAGTCTTGCAAGTCATCCTTACAGAAAACTGCAGCTGAAAGAAGGGCTCCTTTACACCCAAGCATCCGTGTTGTGTCTGACTTTTACCCTTTGTATCAGTAAACTTTATCAGCCTAACACAAAAATTATTTTCTACATATTTAGGACCAGGYTTTGGTCCCAATAAGGACTGTCAGTCCTGACAAAGWAGGTGATTACAGCTACTAATGCATAAAATCAGGCACCACATGCTCAAAAAGGGTTCTAGCTATTTATGGCTGATGTTTAGCTATGTTGTTTTGGTCCTGTCCTGCTTTCTTGTTGACTTTAATACAAATGTATTTACAAGTTAGCTTTACTGGTATTTTACTTTGTGATAGCAATGTGTAATATTGCTGGATCTCAGAGCAAAGCTACAACATTGGTGGACATAAAGACTGTTTAGACTTAGTGTAATTCAACCAGGTGGAAATGGACATAAATATACATAAATAGACCACAATGCATTGCTAAATACTGACTTTGGGATCATTATCAACCGGAAATGGCTCAATAGCAAAAAAGGTTATAAAAGGTTAAAAGAAAAACTGGTTTACACACACAATTTGGTTAATTGTTCAATCCAGATTYAAATAATTTGTTGTACCAGCCAGGCAATAACATGTTTTGAAACTACAAAACAACAACAACAAAAGTGAAAAAGTAAATGTTTTTTTGAGGTGTGGAAGGCCTACAGGAATGTTAATCTGAATGCTAACCACTGAATTTGTTACTTTCCTAAATGGCAGGGCCGTCAACTTAAAACAGGTTGGAATACTAAAAATGTGATCATAAATAGGAAAATTACTTCCTGCAATAATAAACTCAATCTTCAGTGTGAAAAAAGCTAATTATATTTAGTAAAACTTCTGCCAACTGAAAATTCCTCTGAACATTCATCAATGAACACTTGCTGACTTCATGGCAATTTCTCTAAATAAAATGTCAAAATTGGGCAATTATATTAGAGATAAATGATATTTTATTACATAGCTCAATGCAGGACTTTCTCATACTGTAACTTTGTTACTGGTAGCTCTTTTCAAGTTCTTTCAATTGAAATAATTTCATTTTACATAAACCACTTCTGATAATGTGTTATGACATTTTAGAGTTTACGATTAATCGATTGTTAGAAACACAATTTTCTAAATTAAAGAAAAAAAAGGAAAGAAAAGCTTTTGTTTTATTTGTTGTGGCATAATATTACAGTTTTAAAGAAAATGCAGGTTTAAGATGCTGTGTGTGTAACACCAGGGTCACAGTTTGAGGAGACCATGATGGACGCAGGGTGCAGGACATCCAGTCTGGACTTACTTGGACAGAGTCGTTGGACATGGCTGGTCCCGGGTCAGTCCTTCAGTCGGGTCCACTTCAGGCAGACACACTTCTGATAAAAGCCGAGGGGTGGAGGGGGTTCGTGTCGGTACCTCTACCAGGACTTTACTCCAGTTCTGTTCACACAAACAGGGCAAACAGTCGGGAGGTAATCCACATTGCTGGCCGCGCCTGAACCGAGCCTCCAACCTGACAAAACGCGGTCTTTGTGGGTTTAAGTCATTAAAGAAAGCTGTTGAGCTCCAGACTCATTGTTCGTGTTCACCTTAGCCGTGGAACAGCTAGCAAACCGGTGTCTTTCCTCCTGCGTCGTGGCTAACAGAATCCACGGAGCCCAATACAATAATAAAAAACAACCTCTTCCTCCTCTATTGTTTTCCCGGTAACATCCGTGAAACCCGCCTAGACTCCAGCCTGTATCACATGCCTCCAAAGAAGGTTGGGAGAAAAAAAGAGGCTGTCAGCCTCTTCACGTGCCGTTGAAACTATCAAAACAAAAGCCATTTAAAAGACGAGCCTGTCYGTCAGCGAAATAAAAGTCTAGTAAAACGAAAAGCTTTTCTTTTTTTCGTTCGGAGGACGTTCAAATTCATTGTCAGACATCCCCAACCCAGAGAGCGGAGAGCTACAGCTGCTTGCTGAAGTACACGTTCTGCGCGCGCCCGACGCACGAACGGAGGGTTTCTATTGGTCCAGCTCAGAGCGGCGGAAGCGCGCCCGGCCCAGGGTGCGTCACGTGACGCACAGCAGTGTGTTGTAAAAAGCGACGCTGTGATGCTGAATGTGGAAACAAGTTAAAATATATTTTTACAGACAAAATTGCGTTCATTACTTACTAATTAAAGTTGTGTCAATACTCAATATTCCATAAACATAGTTTTTTTTTAATTACGCATCAATGAAATGCAGTGGTGGGTATGGTTTTGCTAAMCAGCTATAGCAGCCAATCTAGGAATAGCTTTTTCACTAACTTTTTAATTAACAGCTAACTAACATCAACAGGTTTGTGTCACCCCCACCAGTGTTCAACTCCAAGCAGACAAAGATGTGTAACACAGACTGAGTGACAGTCTTCAGAGGTTATCAATTATTTGTTACTGATATATTCTGCTAATGTTGTACTTTTTAGCTGTTTAGTGTTAGCTTCAGCTAATTTTTTTTGTATGTTTAGTGGCTTAACATTAGCTAAGCTATACTTTTAGTTAGCAGATTAGCAAACATTTTGGTTAGCTGTGCCTACCACTGATTAAATCCATTTACTACTTTCGGAGAAACYGAGACGTTTATTTTCTAAACATGATGTCCCAGTGGCTTTCAAACCCCAAAACACATTACGGCAAAAAGGCTGGTTCACCCCAAAGATCCGGTGCCCCGGCACAAACAGAGCAATGTTGTATATGCTGTTAAGTGCCAGGAGGACTGCGACCAGTTATACATCGGGGAAACAAAGCAGCCACTGTTCAAAAGAATGTCCCAACACAGACGAGCTAAATCTAATGGCCAGAACTCTGCAGTTTTCACTCATTTACAGGCCAGTGGTCACTCTTGCAGAGATGAGGATGTTCTCATTCTTGATAGAGAGGAACGTTGGTTTGAGAGAGGAGTAAAAGAAGCCATTTTTGTGAAGAAAGACCGTCCATCATTAAACAGAGGTGGAGGCCTCCGTTTTCAGTTGTCCCCCTCCTACGCGGCTATTACCAGTATCACTCCACCCCCTGTTAACAATARGTGTTAATTAGGTGTCAACGATAGCCATGTGATGTGAGTATCAGTCACATGGAGGCAGGGCTTAAAAGCCTGAATTTTGCCTGAAACTCTCAGACTGAAGAAGTCTCTTGGAGGAGAGACGAAACGTTTCATYAGAGAAGAACCCGTCCAGAAGACCTAYACAATTTTTTTCTTTTTGATTTTTACCTGGATTACTGAGATKCATCAGAACATCCATTTACTATTCTATCAGGCTAACATACTTAGCATTAACCAAGTTCTCTGGCTACCATTTAACCTTTTCTGGTTAACTATTTTAYTGAGCAAATGTTCTGTCACTGTATTGTACTAAAGCCCGCAATAAACTTAACTTTTAAAAATGTGTTGTTGATTTTTTTTTTGTTGCAAAAGTGTAACAGGAAAGCTAAGTGCTGAATGATTACACTGAAGKCCCTGAACTGTTCAAAGAAGCAGAACACAAAAGTTAAAAAGTCACACACTAGAAATAGAAGAAAATGCTAACTAAAAGTAGCAAAGRGCAAGCTAAAGGTACTAGAACAATAACAGAAATTAGCAAATGATTAGCTAAAAGGAGCATTACGGTATCTAAAAATAGTACAATAAGATACTTGAAGTATACTGAAACAGTGGAAGTTTATCAAAACCCATCCAATGGTTTATGAGAAACAGATCTGCAGTGTTAATTCTAAATCACAGTTTTATTCAATATATTTTTTATTTACCTCCACATCTATAAGATAAACATTTGTTTTCTATGACTGGATCTCTTCTCAGCCAACAGAACAGCTAAAGGTACTACAACAAAGCCAGTGGCAGATAAATAAAGGAAGAGTCTGGTGATATAGCAGATATGAAAAGGGTGAAGTGAGCCACATTTGCATAACTGATTTGCAAAATGAAAACGTGTCTGGTGAAAGGTGGAAGCAGAAACAAAGTAACCCGAGCCTCCATCAAACACAGACTCCACATGCAAAAAACTGCTGAGTCATTTATAAACATCAGATTCTACAACTCATTTAGTTTGCATTAATATTATCACAATTTTAAAAATCTTAAAATCAAATACAAGTGRAAAGGTTTTAGGCAAACATTCAAATTCACTTGCATTTTCAATATTTGTATGACAAACAATACAGAATAAACACAAAGAAGGCAATTGCTTAGAAACTTAGCACTAGATCATAATAATATATTGATGTGACCCGGGAGTACTGTGTTTATGATGGGTCTTTGTATTAAAATACATTAACGTCCTGRGATCTGAGGATTGTAGTATAAATCTAGTCTTTTTGACATCTGAAACAGGCTGAAAATTCCACAATTTCCCTTCACTGTGTATTTTTCTTTCTTCTGACTGATCTATAAATGAGTTTTATCCAGTAATTATTCACTCTCACTAGCCTGATGATCTAAACCGATTTTAATACTTCTGTGAATGTTCCCAAATGTGTACAAGGTATAAAAATAAGTAAAATCTACATCTTTATTCACAAACAAAGGAGACTCTCTCTGGATGAAAAATATTTCACCAAATCTTTCAGGAGAAAGTGAAAATGTTGATCTTTTTCATGTTGTTAGATGTGAAAAAGACTATTTTGGTCTAAAATGCTGTGGTCTTAAGAGGCTCCTCCAGTCACATAGAAACATTAAGCCTATATGCAC
>NW_013952429.1:3035795-3052642 GCF_001266775.1 Austrofundulus limnaeus | reverse complement strand
GATGGATGGATGATGGATGAAGGATGGATGGATGATGGATGAAGGATGGATGGATGATGGATGAAGGATGGATGGATGATGGATGAAGGATGGATGGATGATGGATGAAGGATGGATGGATGATGGATGATGGATGGATGGATGTTATAAGTCTTGTCTCAGTTACATCATTAGGTCATTTAACCCTGAAGTCACAGAAAAATGTGTAAAATAAGGAATAAAAAATTTAATGCAATGCAAAATGTGTGTGATCATTGAAGAGGAGTTTTCTTACAGTTCGTCAGGGTGGGGGTAATAAGTCATGTATGAGGATGGCGCTCTGTAGTTAATATAGAGTTGCCCCCCCCCCGGGTGGTCATGACCTTTGACGGAGGGAAAAAAACGCTAAAGAAAAAAAGCCCGCTGTCAGCAGTGCGTAGCTAATGTTAATCGCGATCATTACAGTCGTAATCAACTTTTTAAGGTACAATAGACGTGTAATTATAGCTCGCAGTAATTCGTAACAAAAGGTAAATATAAAAACTTGCGACAACTATCCTCACTGAAGATTATTTGAAAAAGTCGGGTGTTTTGTACAGTGCTCGTCGCTAACCACGCACTTTAGCTAGCATCGAGTTAGCTGAGAGTTTTTTTTCCCTAAGTTTTAAAAACAACGTGGTTTATTTTCCAACAGGTAAGTTTAACTGTTTCGGAGTCATTTTTACGTGATGGAACAAACTGAGGGGCAGCTCCAGCTGGACGATTCTCCACAGGGACTAGACGCATTCATTGACTGGCTGCTGGAAGACCGGATTGACGAAGAAAATCTGGCGTCCGGATTCCGAGGTGAAGCAATCAAAGCTAATTTTAAAGCTTTGTTACAATTTGGTGACATAGTTGTTACTTTATTCATTTCAAACTTCATTTGTCATCCCTTTTTATTGTTTATGTACATGTATTTCAGAGATGGAGGACGACGAGAACCTGCTGTTGTTGGCTGACGTCTCTCTGGCGCCACCGTGTGGTCGCTCTGCGTGCTGCAGCTATTCGGAGGAGAAGCGGAATGAGAGGAGCCTGCAGGAGGACCAGCTGCAGCTCCAGCTCCAGTCCCTCCTGAGCAAAGCAGATGACTTGCATGACTGCCTCATCAGTGGGTGGGTTGCTGGTTAATGCGTAAAGACTGGTTTCAACCGAGTAGGTTTTTTTTAAAATTATTATTATTATTTTTTTTATTTTGACAGGCTGGGACATGTGGAAAAAGAATCTCTTCATGCTGCAGTTTCAAGCTTCCTGTTCTCCTGTCAGCCTTACTTTAACCACCTGGAATCCAGAGCTCGCAGCACTGTGTCACAGTACTCCCATGTGCCCGCTGATATGTGTTCAAAAGTAAACATCTGCAGATCCCCTCCACTTTAATTACGACATTTAGGAACAACTTTCTCGCTCTCTGTGTGTGCAGCTTTTAGAGTTCTCTCAGCAGCTGTGTGACAGGTTGGAGCAGCTGCTGCTGACCTATGCCACACATGGCATCCTCAGCTTGAATGAAACCGAGCCTGACAGGTACAAACTTACAAACTATAGGTTCATGATTTCTGCAATCTGTAGTCTCTTTTACCAAAATGATCTTAATATGGATAAATGTGGGCAGCAGTTGATATAGCTTTCAGCTCATGGCAAGAAGATCGCAAGTTCACCTCCTGGTCTTTCTGTGCATGTGTGAGTTTTTCCAGTTTCCTCCCACAGACCAAAAACGTGTGTTTGTTGCATTGATAGCTTACGAAATTGTCCCAAGGTGAGTGATTGGTTGTCGTTTTTATTTCTTCTTTCTGCAACTTGTAATATGAAAATCACCGTCTTCATTTCCCCCCGATCTCCTCTCACCTCCTAACCCTTGACAGGTTGCAGACCCCCTCCTGTCCTGACCTTTTGGTGCTCCTCTGTTTGCATTCCCAGCGTGTCTCACTTCTGTGTGGGTCAGACCCAGCTGGGTCGGCTGAAGCTGACCATTTTCCGTTACTGCAAGCCGACGCCGTACCTGGCCCGGACCAACACCGGACTCTACAAACGCATGCGCTGGAACGTGGAGAGGCTCCGAGACCAGCAGGAGGATGGAGGTGCTGAAGAGGACGGGGAGGAGGCGCACATCGACTAGTGAGTCTGAATACTTTCACCTGTTCAGCAGCTTCATCTTTTCACATTTATTTCATTTATCCGTTTCATTAAAAATAAAATACAAAAAAATAAAATGAACTGAAAGGCAGCAGAAAGAGGAAGAAAAAAAAATCTTATATGTGCCTTTCTCATCAAATAAATTTATCAATCTTTATGCAACAAAACAAAATAAAAAAGTAAAATTAAAAGAAACCATCAAATTTTTCTTGAACTAATAATTGTCATGTTTTTAGAAAGATGTTTGACCCACATGCAGAACACTCTCAGGAGACAAGGAAAGTTCAAAAGGTTTATTTACAAATAAAAAGCAAATAAGTTAAGAGAATCTCCTTCTGGGGCTGGAGACCCGGGGGAAAGGAATTCACTGAAGGCAGAGGAGAATATGATGAGCAACACAAAAATACTGAGGAAATGATGAGGAACCAAAAAACTTCTCTTACTTGGGTTGTGAGTGAGCGTCCACCAGAGGGGGGTGGTTGAGTGAAAGACAAGTCAGTGCAGTGCAGCCAGATAGTTGGAGGGTGGACAGATTACCGTGCGGACCGGGGACAAAGACCTTGAAGCTGTCAGTCTCAGAACTGCTCCAGGAGATCTTGGGTTCTCGAGGAGGCTCAGGGAAACTCTGGTAGATGAACCAGGAGGTGGTGGAGGAAGCCTTGGAAGGAGATCGCAGGAGTTAATATTAAAGTTCCACAGGGGAGAAAAAACTTCTCAGAAATTAGCACAGAGAACAAACTGTGGGAGCACGAGATACCATTGCAGGCAAACACTCAGGTACTGGAGAACTGACAGCCAACTCCTTTTATCCCCTGGATGATTGCAGGAGAGGAYCTGCAGGTGTCAGTGATAATCAGTGGTTCCGCCCTCCAGTGACAGCAGCTCCAGACTATCTGCACAAACAAACTGAACACAACAAAAACACACCCCAAAACCAGGTTTCTAACAATAATCCATTCTAGGCAGGCCCTTTTTACGTTATTTGTTCGAARAAGAGCAGGTAAAAGAGACAAGATCTTTTGATTTCCTGCCCTTCTCATACTCATAACATTTAAATGTTCTCACACCAGATAAACACATTATTCCCACATTGAATGGCATTTAAATCTTACATTCTCATCCTTACAAGTACAATTATTTATACATTTTAGTATAAATAATAATATTGAGACACCCATCCTACATAACATATTTCCCAGTTTTATCGCTTGTCACAGAAAAGCGAGGCAGATGGATGTTGAACCGTTGTAGTACAGGTCCCTGCCGTTACCCTCTGCATTCCTCCACCTTTCAGCTACTTCCTGTGTTACGAGGACATTCCCAATCCATGCGCCGAGTCCGACAGCGAAGGCGCCGGTCACGATGGCTTGGTGAGAATGTGGTCCATCGGTCAGTGGATACAAGTGAACCCTGACCCCTCAACAGAAGACATTAACGACTGGTAAGTTTAAGTCTAATTACCAGTTCAACGAACTTAACATTTAAAAGCCTGACCTCACCTGGGAACGTTCCAGGATCCTGTGCGAGGTTCCAGAGGGCGACTACAACAGGCTKCTGCTGCTGGGCCACGACGAGCCGTCCAGCTGCAGCGCCACAGACTACCTGCAGCAGCTGCTGCTGTCGTGCTGCATCGATTAAAGTCACGAGTGGCGGTGCACATGACTCCAGTTGGATGTGTTTTTAAAAATGTTTTGAGCCACACTAGATGTCTCCTAGAATTTAGCGTTCAGTTTTTTTATGACAAGTTTTTGTGGGTTTTATTGTGAAGAGGTTTCATGTTAATGCATGCTACTCAAGCTGTGACAAAATGTCATGAAGCGAAGTTTTATACGTTTTCATAGTTTTGTGGGTTTTAAAAACAGGGTTCCCGCAGATCCTTAAAGTCTTAAAAGGCATTGAATTTGTAAATCCAAAAATAAGGCCTTAACGTTAAAATGGCTTAAATCCATATTTCAGAGGTCTTAAAAATGGTAACATATTTTAAAGTAGGATGATTGTAAATTGTCTCAAAAATTAAAACAATTGGTAACATTTTTTATATATGTATAATTTACACATTTTTTCTCATAGTTGTTCTGTGTTAAAATAAACATTTGGATAAAATTGTCTCCAACTGTTTTGTTTTTTTCCACATTTGTTTATTGTGAATTGGGTCTTTAATTTAATTTCAAGTGACRTTAGAGGTCTTAAAAAGTCTTAAATATAACTTGCCTTAAGCTGTAGAAACCATGTAAAAGAAACATTTTGAGTAAAATTGTCTCTTTTTTCTTTCCATTTGTTTATTGTGACYGTCTTAAATTTGTAAGAACCCTGAAAGAGCAGTTTGTTGTAAATAAGCTCAAACCAAGTTATTAAAAAAAGTATTTTATTTACATTAATTGCATCCAAATCATTAAAAACACAAATGTGTCAAGACAAACAAGAAAAATATCAATTTGAGCTGCCATATTCAGGGCTTTAGGATTGATCGCCCCGTTTACTTTAACAGTTTCATATAGATGAGGACAAACAGTCAAATTTTTATTTTTTCAATAAATTAAACATCTCAGTAAAAGAAAAACAAAAACTCTGATCCTGAGTAGCAACTGCAGTCCGTTCACTTAAAATTTAACTCCAGAAAACTCTTCAGTTCTACTGACTGGACAAAAAAAAGGCATCTTAAAGAATAAAATCTACCATTTAACCACCAACACATTCTCATTTTCTATTTAATAAAACCTATATACAACTCCTAAACAACTTTATAGCTCTAAAACTCTGAAATAGAAAAGTAAAAAGGCGAGACTCTTCATTACAGTGATCAGTCTTTAAACAACACAAACCATGGGTTTAATGGTGCTGAAAGCCAAATGTTTTCAGATTAACACTTGCACGGCAGCTTTCAGTCCAACAGTTTGGTTTTCATGAGGTTTTATAAAAACTCCAGAGGGCAGAACAGCAGGCCAAGGAAAGCAACAATGGAAGACCGTTTCAAATAGACATAAAACTGTAGTGTTTCTAAAACTCTCCACAAATAAGCCTCATTCTGTCAAAAACAGACTTTAAGCTTTAAACGTCTACAGACGGACTGATATCACAGGACAAAAATACTTCAGAGTAAATCACAGCTTCAACAATGATCTGAGGGCCTCGTCTTTACAGCGTTAGTGGAGAAATATTGGGTATAAATCAGGTTTAGACACAGCTGGAGGCCTGTCACAATTAGGCATCTGTGCTTTTTTTGCTTTAAGAAATTTTAATTTGCAAATGTAAACAATGTAAGGAAGACTGCGYTGAAAGAAATGAGAATAGAGCTGTGACCATTCTTTATTGCATGAATGTTTCGGTTGTTGAAATGGAGAAAACCCTGAAAGAATCAAAATTAAACAAAAACTGACAAAACCAGAGGGTAGAACTAGGAGAGAACACTGTTTCAGCCAAACATTAAACTAAAGTCACATAAAACTCAATTTAAAAACCACTCAGTGCACGTTTAGGGGTTGATCAAATGGTGCCGTTTTGTCAAATTTAACCACAGTAAAATGTTTTTCACAGGGATATACATTTTATTTAATCAAAAGAAAATAGCCTATGGATTCTAATCTCAAGTAAAAGTTAAACATCATCAGAACCACGCCCAGCACTCGCTTTCTCTCAACGAACTGTTAGGTTTTGTCAAGTCAGGCTTTAGAAAGAAGCCCGCCCGTTTCATAAGACGCTCCTCTGGACTGCGCAAATAAAACTGKGCCAAAAACCATGTTTCTGCAAGATTAAACTTCAAAAAACATGTAAACAAACAAAAAAAGCACAATAACGAACCCTCATCAGAGCCCTGCTCCAGTGTTGAAGGAAAACAAAAAGTTGAACTTTGGTTAAGAACTAAGTTCCAAACGGCTCAGACTGAGATCATTTCCTTTGCCTTTAGGGTTTCAACTCAGCTTAAAAACTAAAATAATAATAATAACAATAATAATAGTCATAACAGCAATAAAGAGCAGACTCCTTTATAGTTGCTAGATTTCACCTGATAATTCGTCAAAACTGTGATGAATAGAAGCCTCCCGGAACACAAGAAACAAGTCATTTGGTTACTTTTCCCAAAAAATCTCAGTTATCGTCTGGCAGTGAAATAAGATGAAAAGTTTTGATTCTAAAAACTGCACGAGATCACAACCAGTAGTTGCAGGTACTTCACAACCAGTTTACTGCTGAGAGATTGATAAAAGTACATTTGACACTACCAGGCAAAAAACAAAAAAAGAAACCCAGTTTCCACCCTGTTACTGGCAGTGATGCATTATGGGATTGTGCCAGGATGATCTCATGGATTTGGCTGCATTTGTTTGGAGTGATGTAGGATATCAGGTGTTTGTGTGTGTGTGTGTGTGGGGGGACGACGACAGAGGTTTTGTTGGAGTGGTGTCGTGTTGTTTTTGTTGACTCAGATTTCTGTGGGACACATGAGACTCTCATTCTTCACTGGCAGAGTTGGAGCGGAGACAAGGTGGGAAATGAGKTTTTAAGTGTTTTAATTTAAGGTTTAACATAATTTAATCTCATGTTTTAATTCATAAGTAGTGTTTTCTAAAGCATAAATTTATTAATTTGGTTCTCTTCTTCAGCTGCTTAAAAAAAACGGACATAACCTGAAGTTTACAAGCAAATGCAGCCTTTTTGATCTAATCCTCACTTATTTAAACCAACTCACTGCCTTGCTACACTCCTCCGAAAGACGTCACCGGAGGAAATAAAGAGAAGTTTGCATCGATACGCTGGAAGAGAAACGTCCTCTGCTTCCACTGTGCTGCTACCAGGCCTGTAGGTTGTGCTTGTTTTCACAGTGACGTGAGAATTAGAGCATCTGTAGCAAATGTCCTTTTTAAACTGGTTAAATATAACGTTGGTTTGTTGACTCGGTCATCTACGTTTTAATAATACAGCTTATCAGAATTTAAGTGTAAAAAGTAAACAGCTTGTCTGAAATGTAGGACATTTCAAATACCTTTAACTTCACATTACATTGAAGGTTAAATATCAAGTCCAGAACTCGTCGGCCGGTCGTTCACAAAGACAACTTCCTCAGTGTGTGTGTGTGTGTTGTTCAGTGTGTGTTGTTCAAAGTGTGTGAGTGCAAACAGTGTGGGTCCCTCAGTGATGCGTCTCCAGCTCCACCACTGTCCACTCCCCCTGAGGGGAGCTGCCGGTGGCCTCCGGGGAGAAGCTGCTGACGGAGGTGACGGTAGCGGAGGGAGGGGTGAGGGGGGGCAGCAGACTGGGCCACAAACTGCTCTCCAGGGGGCTCAGAGTTCCTCCTGCACCCCCCGGCAGCAGCAACAGGGAGGAGCAACCGTCTCCGTTTAGCAGCAGCGTCTGATTGATCAGCTGCTGGACTATGTCCACTTTCTTGCCCCAGTCCAAGTCCAGGGGTGGGGGGCGCTCTGGAGACTGGGTGGAGTCTGAAGGGAGGCTGTCGGACAGCGAAGAGTCTCCGTGTCTGTCCTCGTCCGACCTCTCCGTTTCACTGCTCGTCTGGTGGTTTGCAGCTGGTTTAAACTCGTCTTTCGTGACATCTTGCTCATCTTCGTCCTCGTCCTCACTGTTCTCCAGGGCTTCATATATGGTGCAGAGGCCAGAGGAGGGGGACAGCAGAGCCGCCTGCTGCAGCTCCTGCTGCCACTGCATTATCTGCTGTCTCTGTTTCAGCTCCTGCTGTTGCTGCTGCAGCTCCTCCTCTCGCCTCACCTGCTCCTTCACCTCTTCCTTCTTCCTGGCCTCCTCTTTGTTCCTCTTCAGTTCTTCCTCCGCCTCCTCCTTCTTCCTCCTCTCCTCTTCCTCGGCTCTCCTCTTCCTCTCCTGCTCGGCCTCCTCCAGCGGCCGGCTCTGCTGCTCGCGGCGCTGCTGCAGCTCCAGCAGTTGCCTCTGGTGCTGCTCCAGCCTGCGGAGCTGCGGGCTCCTCGCCTGCAGCCCGGGGCTCCTGGGCGGGAGGTCGGCGCAGCTCAGCTTGGCCGAGGGGACGGCGGCGACGTGCGGTTTGACGATGTCGCAGTAGATCCGGGGGTACGAGGAGTGATCGCGGCGGTGCTGGTGAGGCAACGCTGTGAAGCCTGTGTGCGAGAGAGGAAGCAGGAAGCATGGTTACAGAGGTGGCATCCAGAGGTCAGACAGCAGGGCAGTGATTACAAGCGGGAGGGTGTAAAGAAGAATAAAAGGCAGCACTGTTGAAGCCAAGCCCGAAACGGTCTGCCTGCAGCACCAAAAGGTTCTGAATTGGAAATCAAGACAGACATTTGTAGTTTGAGGACAGAGAGAACAGTGACCCAAAGAAAGGCATTGGGGGTGGCTAAAGTGGTGGAAAATTTGTGCAGAGAGCAAAAGTGCAAACTTCAAATGATTTCATTTTATCTCAAGATGTGAAACCCAGAAAGATTGATTTTTTTTAATGTGCCAAAAAAAATAAAAAATAAAAAGCAGCCAAACTTCCTGTATATGCAATCAACCATGATGAGGTGAACCACAGAGACRAGCTTCAAAACAATCATCACCCAGGAGTGAAGTTCAGTTAGTTAAACATGCAAGAAGCTCCCCATGCATTTACACACATCCAGCTTCACAAAAACTGAAATAATATCAATAGCTTGGCTTTAAAAGCTGGGGGGGAAAAAAATACCTAAAGCCGAGCTATTTAATCCCCCACCAGGGCATACACGTGAGATGCAACCAACTTATTGTGCAGCAGCGACATGCATGAGCTCCATCAACACCACGGTGCTGTGGAGCAGTGAAGCAAAGACTGGTTAAATATAAAAACATCAACACACCCGCACAGATCTTGGAGGGAACAAGTTGAGCTGGTTCCTTCTGGAGATGATAAACGTCGTCAGGCGTTTGGTCCTCAGAAGGCAGAGTCTGGCTGAGCGACCGATCGGCTCGCAGCATTTTGTTCCAGTATTATTTTTCCAAAACCAGATTAAGTTTTTGACGTGGTCATCAGGAAAACATTTTAAATCTTAACTGAGCTTCCAAAATCCATACATTTAGTGTTTTACAAGAGAACGCAACGCTTAGATTTCTCCCCTCTGTTGAACAAAAAGACTTAAGGCTCCAGATTGTATATATTTTTTAATACTAGGGGTTTTCTAAAATCTATTTACTTATTGAAAAATACGTAACAGCATGACCTGCATCTCCTCGTCTTTAAAGATCTTAATGTTAAGAGATGTGAATTTGTGCGCAAGACATAAGTGTACAATAAGAATAAATCACAATAAAAAAATGTCTAATCTTTATTTAAATTTATGGATCATTATGCAAAACAACAAAAAAGGAAACGTATTGGGTACAACTTAAAGTGCAAAAAGAGAACAAAAATAATTGTTTATCCAGAAAACAGATCAAAACAAATCAAGTTTTATTAGTCGTTCATTAAAAAAAGGATAAATACACACATGAAACATGATAAACTATTGAACATTTCCTTCAGGTGTTTTTCCGGTCATAAAACAGAAAAGTCACATCCATGCCAGTGCAAGGGAGCCATATATTTATGCACCMAATAGAACCCAAACACACTTAAAAACTTAGATGGACCAAGCTATTGCACATACAGGAGTTGAAGCCATACGAGGGAAGTGCCACTGCTGTCCCCTCAGTCTCCACCCACCACACACTTTTTTGCTCTCTGGTTTTAATTTTTAAAGTACACGCTTGATTTATATCCACCCCCAGAGATTTCAGGACAAAGACGACTACTAGAAGAGAAGCTAAACAGGGCCAGAAGAAGGTTATCTGATTACTTGGACAGTCAGAGAGATTAACAACTATACGTTACCTGCAAAAGAGTCCTCAGTCTTTTCACAAATAGCAGAATAGTACGGAGGCTGAATATCTTCTGGCATTTCCTCTGACCTCTGCTCGTTGCTCAGAGCAGAGGAGGGGTCCGATGCAGACACTTCCTCTGCGACGTGCCGAGCTCCCTCCGTTTCCCGTTTCCCACAGTCGATGTAGTGATGCTCAGCGTCACACTGCTGGGTGTGAGGCTGCTGAGGGAAGGACGGATCTTTAGCCTCCTCCGGGAGCTCCTCCAGGGAGAAGATGCCGGGGCTCTTGATGCAGCTCTCTGTGGACTGGGCGTTGGAGCTCGATGCTGTCGTGACGCTGTCAAAGCCGTAGGACGTCAACGAGGCCGCTGAGGGTGGGGTGGCTTCTTCACCTGCTCCAGCCTCGGCCTCCTCTCCCTCCTCCACGGTGGACAGACTTCGCTGGGTCAGGGGCTGCATGTCAAAGGTTGTGTTTACAACCAGAGTAATCTTCGAGGCCACGTCCAGCTGAGCCTCTCCTTCGGTATCGCTCGCCTCGTCTTCTGTTACAGAAGATGATGAAGGGTTGGACAAGGGGGCAGTCGCAGGGCCCTCCAGGATTTCATCAGCCGGGAGGGTCTCTGGTTCTGCCTCCTCCTCTAATTCTTTGTCTCCAATGTCTGGGTGCACGCCCAGGTCCTGGCTGTTCAAGTCAGGCTGCAGGGAATGCGCAAACATCTGAGCAGCATCTGGATTGTGGTCATCCTGGTCCTCAGGCATGCTAGTCTTCCTGTTCAGGGTGTCTGATGAAGGCGTTTCTGGGGCTGGGGTCTTCACTTGTGCTTGGTTGGACTCAGTATTTAGTGGTTCACTCGTGGCAGTTGAACACTGTGGGATGTCTTGCATGTTAGGACCAGAAGGCGCAGGTTCCTGCTCCTGCCAGTCCTGGGCCGGGGTTTGAGTCGGGGTCTCAGAGTCTGCTTGCATGGGGTCGGTCAAAGGGCTCGTTGCAGCTGCAGCATGTGTGGTGTCCAGAACCAGAAAAGGTTCTGCAAAAGGGTTTGGTTGTTCCCACTGAGCAGCCGGGGCGGAYGGCAGCACAGGTGGAGGAGGGGGCGGCTGGGCCACCCTGTTCAAGTTGTCCAGCCTCTCATCTTCAGCAAAGTCATCCTCATCTGCATTCCCATAACTTTCAAGCCCACTCTCAGTGACTCCCTCACTAGCCATCTCCACATCATCGTCATCCTCCTCTTCCTCCTCCTCGTTGACATCATTGTCATGTCTGGGTCTCTGCTGCTCGTCTGTCCGCTCCGAGCCCACATCCATGTCACACACCCGGTCGCTATCGTCCTCATCTTCATCCTCATCGTCGTCAAAGTCATTGACGGGTATGTCAGGAACTCTCTCAAAGTCAGGAGAACCTGCAGAGGCTCCTTCCATGTCCATGGCTCCTTTCAGACTGCCGTCTCCCAGATCATCTGTGCTCTCTGTGCCCTCCAGGACACCGGGGGCGCTCAGCTCTGAGGCCCCCTGCTGGCTGCCGCTCACCTCCTCCGAGTCCAGCTCCGAAAGCAAGGCGCCACCAGCTCTCCAGGCGGAGCCCGCCACTGGTCCACCTGACCCAGGGCGGGAGTCCTCTGTGGGCTGAGTGGTTCCACTCATTTCAGACACAGAAACCAGCTGGCTTCCTTCCCGTTCTTCATCCTCCTCCTCCTCATTCAGATCAGCAGGAGGAACCAGCTGAGGGACTGAGTTAGCCGCTGCTGGGAYGGCTGTAGATCTGGAAAGAGTGTCGTCTGCTTTTAAGTCGATGTTTTSTTGAGGCAGGTCAGACACGGGGGGTGATGAAGGCCTGGCCGGGGAGGAGACCGGCTCTTGCAAAGTTCCTGATGTAGGACACTTTTCGAACAGTTCCACGCTAACAGATGCTGGTGGCGTGGTTCTGACAGGACTTTGTGAAGAACAGGGTGCTGCTTTCTCTTCTGGTTCCATCTCTGCTGCAGGATGGTGGTCTGAATCATGGGTGGGGACCTCCTCCACTGCAGAGGCAACATTAGATATTTCTTGCTGTAAGGTCACTGCAGCCTCTGCAGGAGCTTCTGCTTCAGTTACAGCAGCTTCAACAGAACTAGCTGTGTCCTGTGCTTCTGCAGCAGGTACTTCAGCAGAACTACCTGTGTCCTGTGCGTCTGCAGCAGGTACTTCAGCAGAACTACCTGTGTCCTGTGCGTCTGCAGCAGGTACTTCAGCAGAACTACCTGTGTCCTGTGCGTCTGCAGCAGGTACTTCAGCAGAACTACCTGTGTCCTGTGCGTCTGCAGCAGGTACTTCAGCAGAACTACCTGTGTCCTGTGCGTCTGCAGCAGGTACCGCAGCATTTTTCTTCTTTGCACACCAGAAAGGTTGGACAGTTTGAGTGGGCTTGATTCCATGTTTTTTTGCAGGGGAGCTATGGCTTAAAGTTTTGCTGACCGGAGAGGCCGGTGGCGTTTGGCCCAGAGGAGGTTTGTTTGTCAGAGGGAGCCGCGCAGCAGCTGCAGGTCTCTTCGTCGAGTTGGGTTTTGCTGGATGCGGAGGTTTGGACGGGAACACCTTGGCATCAGCAGCCTTGGTTGTGGTGGAGCCTTTGGGAGCAGAGATGAGTTTCATGGTAGGTTTAGAGGGTTCGTGTTTTTTGGTAGCAAGCGGTGCTGTGTCTGTTGTGGGCTTCTTGGCCACAGCAGCAGAGGCTGGTCGACTAACATCTGATAAAAAAAAAACAAACAAAAACAAAGTTAAGATAAGAGACCAAGAATGTGAGATGCATTTATACAAACTTATTTCAGACAACCTGCATCTGATAACAATGCCTTCTCACCTTTCTTGGCAGCAGCAGTTTTAGGCATTTGTGTTGCAAGGGTCCTTCCAGCAGGCGGTGCTGTGGYGACTCGAGAAGCAGCAGGTTTTGCACTTGCTGTGGTGGAAGACTTTGTTGCTGTTGCTCGGGATGTTGAAGGAACTGCAGCAGGCCTGGAGGCAAAGATAAACGTTTTCCTTTGGCGTGGTTGCAGAATATCGCCTTTTTTTTTTAGCAAAGATCGAAAACAGTCAACTGCTAGATGTACAAATCCATTTTACCGTACTGAGAAAGTTTAAGATGGAAGAAAATGAAATGGGGTCGAGTACGACGGTAAAAACAGAAGTATGAGAATTAAATAATTGAAAAAACAAAAAATACAGGCTGATAAACCCATTACCTTTGATTTGTTTACTAAACACTTCACTCATTAAGCGTAAAAAACAGGACATTTGTTTCAAATTAAACTTTCAGAAACTTTAGGAGGTCTTTATCATCAATTACAACAATCTGCAATATAAGATTTGACATCTCCGACAGGGTTTCTGATGGTTTTCAGTGGGGCAGCATGCCTGCACTCAGATGCCGCTCCCACTGCACAATAGTCGCCACAATGACCAATTGTTTCTCCAAGATGAGACGACCACTGTACGGCCACGAAGCCAGCGCTGCAGCATTTTGTAATTGGCTGCCATTAGACTGAAGATCTGGGCTGCGATGTGATGTGCGGCCCAAAATCTGAAAAGTGTGTCAGGCCTAGAAAGCCTCTGCTTTTAAAGATAAATAGCAAAAAAGAAAAAACAGGCCAAGATCAAGGCACAGTACTGAAAGTTTTAATGAATAAAAAGAACTAGAAATAAAAATGTCAATAATTGGTTTAGTCTTAGTACAATCCTGCTCTGCACAAAAACATTTGAACAGGAAGCAAAAGTGAAGATGGGCAAACTGAATTATTGATACAGACTTGGTAAGTGAATACAGAGGATAAGGGTGTTCAGAGACAGCATTCCTTTATGACACGGCTTTATAATGAGTCATAATTCATAAAAAAAAGGTTTGATAAAGAAACGAGCCTCGGTGATGACTGCACTATTACACACCGCCTGTGGGTAGTGACTGGTGGTTCTGTTGTTTGTGAATTGGTATAGATTACATTTCCTGCCAACAGAGGATTGAAATCAATACAAACCTCAGCTAAAAAGGAAGATGAGAGGCACTACACAGCCGTCTATGTAATTTTAATGACCGAACACAGCGTTCAACAGAGCGGCGCAGCAGAAACAAGAGCTTTCTACACTTCTGCAGCATTCACAAGTGTTTACAACAGATGCATCACATCTGTCATGATCTGCTGCGTATTGTTTGCCAAATATCAAATAAGAGGCAGGAGGAACACATCAAGACCTTTTTCAACTCTTCACTTGTGACTCTGTTGTTTTAAAGACAATCATTTAACTCGTACATAAGCTGTTTGCCTTTTTATTTTTAAACTAAATAGGCAGCATGTTGGATCCGAGATTGCATCAAACATTTACAAAATCAGGGTAAAAATTTCCAGCCTTTTGAATAGTTTTCATTGCTCATCATTTTAAGTAAAACAAATTGTAATGAAGCGCCTTGTTTGGCTGATAAGCTGTCCAAAACCGATTTATTCTTTCCTGAGAGTAGCTGACATTCCTGGTGTTTGTGTAAGTCTTCAGTCATCTCCCTGACAAAAGGCTAAAAGCCTGAATCAGCTCAGTGGAGAGTTCAGAGGAAGCGCTGCAGCCTAGCAGCAGCCGGGCAAAGAGCCTTGGCTCCAACAAAGCCTTAGACACCCACTGTTCCTGTGATAGACACCACGGACTTCTATTAGAGCAGTCTCCTTACAAAGACTGTCAGGGAAAGATTACAAAGCTTCATCAGGAGTGGGAAACTGAAAAACGCAAGAAGACATAACTAATAAAAAAAAACAACACCMCAAGAAACATCCTAAGCACCTCAGTTTTCCACTTTACACCATTTAAAAATGGTGTTTGAGGCACAGAAAGAACACTTAATAATGAAATGACCATTGTACTGAACMAGAGAATGATGCTGGAGCAAACACTGGCTAAACTGTTTGAAATCAGCAAGCCCAGCAAACAGACTGAAAGAAAAAGTACAAGTTGAACATGAGCAGTCTGCCCAAAGCACTGGCCCCGATATAAAAAAGGAATGATCCAAGTCAACAGCTATCTGCCCTGGGGAGTTAGGTCTGGTTTCTGCCGGAGGGAGGTTTATTTGAAACAAAGAGTTAGTTCTTCAGCGTCACCAGCTCTGTTAACGCCGTCTGTATCAGGTCATTTTGCAAACATGACTCATGAAGTAATTTTAACTTAAATGACCAAAAAAAAAAACCCCTACAGATATCAGTCTCTCCAATGTTTTGGACAAAAAGTAGAAGTCAGCTAGTATGAGAATATTATTCTTGAACACAGTGACTGTTATTAGACCTGTATTTTCTAAGCGTATGGTTAGAAGCATCCATACCTCGTGGCTTTAGAAGGTGCAGCAGCAGGTCGTGTTGTTGAAGTGCTGGATTTCAGAGCGGTGGAACTTGCAGGTTTGTTTATTGTAGCTACACACAAAACAAAAAACAATGAGAACTTTTGATTTTTAACAAGCTTTCTAATCCATTTTACTCAGTACAGACTCACTTGTGGTTTTGGGTCTAGCGCCATTAGCAGCCTCAGCTGCTGGTCTCTTAGAAGGGCCATTCATTGTTTTTGGTCTGGTACCATTTGTTACTGTGGTGCTGGTCAAAGACRTAGTCTTGGCAGGTCCAACGGGCCTCTTATCAAGCCCTCTAGTTTGGTTCCTAGCTGTGGAGGAAGCAGCTGCTGCACTCGCCGGTCGTTTGGGTACAGCTCCTGCTGCTGGGGCTTTTGATGCAGTCGTCGTCACCTTCCTGCCTCCGGGGGCAGTAGCAGAGGATCTGACATCGTTCGCTGTGCGGTGCGAGGCAGTTTCTACTCGTGAGCTGCATCCAGGAGCCGTGGACCGAGCTTTACTTCCACCCTCTTTTGATTTGACTTTAGGCTCTGCTGCTGGGGGCTTAGCTTTGGCCTTYGGAGCAGCCTCAGTTTCAACTGTGGGCTGAAATGGAGCCTCCTCAGTTACATTCKCCTGTAAGGAGGATGACTCCACCGGTGCAGCATCTTCAGTAGGCTCTGTGGTCTCCATAGTAACCCCATCCGGCTTCATCCCACTCCTGAAGTGTGGAAATCAATTTACTTCTGTCTGACTGGTCTGGAGGGTCACACTTGTCCTCCTCAGTGGCTTTTTGCTCTCACACGTTAATGACCTGTGGAAAAAAAGGGAAAATTTATTTCAAACGTCAAAATCCCAATAAATGCTTATTTGTTTTGCAATATCGTGAATTCAGATGATAAAAACTATTTATGATAGGGGAGTCTTGGGAGGAATTTGGGGGAGACTGAAGACAGGAAGTAAGCAGTGCAAGATGCCAGAAAAAAGTATTTTTTTTTAAATCAGCAACGTTTTAATATAAATACTCCATTTAACAATCATGCATTTGAAAAGGCCTAATGAACTGCTATTCCTAATAGAAATGGAAACCAAATTCCCAATAAAACATAGTAAAAAAAAAAAAAGGAAAACTGCATCTTGGAAAACAAAATGGTTATAATGAAAAAAAAAAAAAAAAGAAACACACAGCTAAAGTTTCCTTCAACATCTGGAAACTAAAGAAAAAAAAGCTGTGGTTTGGTGTACTGAAAGCTGAGCGAAGCCAAATCATTCCCTGAAGATCAAGGAGCTAAAAAAACCCAATTATTGTCGAATTTGAAGGTTTTTACCCCCTCTGTTAAGATTCATGGTCATTGCGAAATTCTGTGATTTGATAAAATTGTTAAACACGGAGGGAAAATCTGGAATGAGTTTAAAAAAAAATAAACGAAAAATTTAAACATCTGTTCAAAAAAGGAAAGCTGTGAAGGATGAGTGAGAAGACTCATACTAGCTTTAGAGCTAAAAAGGTTTGTTACTGTGAAAGTATAGACGCTGAATCCACTTTGGATTAGCACCAGCTTTAGTCAGATATTGGC
>NW_013952429.1:3021004-3034975 GCF_001266775.1 Austrofundulus limnaeus | reverse complement strand
AGATCAAGGAGCTAAAAAAACCCAATTATTGTCCAATTTGAAGGTTTTTATCCCCTCTGTTAAGATTCAAGGTCATTGCACAATTCTGTGATTTGATAAAATTGTGAAACACGGAGGAAAAATCTGGAATAAGTGAGTTTAAAAAAATAAAGCGAAAAATTTAAACATCTGTTCAAAAAAAAGGAAAGCTGTGAAGGATGAGTGAGAAGACTCATACTAGCTTTAGAGCTAAAAAGGTTTGTTACTGTGAAAGTATAGACGCTGAATCCACTTTGGATTAGCACYAGCTTTAGTCAGATATTGGCATTTTATTGGATTGCCTACAATTTCTGGAAAAAATAAAAAATTAAAATCCCTTCTGGTTTGGACGATGTGCTACTTACATTATTCCTGCTGGCACATTAACATCTGTTATGATGCACAACCATGCTAATGAGTTRTTTACATGCAGCAGACTGAGCTGTGGAAAGTTCAACCACACCTAGAATAACCCAAACTTTAAGAAGAGGCGGAACCATAAATGTCGAGCAGGAGCAAATCTGACAGCAGGAAGAGGGAGGCTTAAGACATTTCTACCTCAGCTGTCACATTAATACAAGGTTTGATGCAGCAGCTWTAAAATCCTGGCAGTAAGAGACTCCAAACTTCAACACATCTCTACTTGATTTTCAGGGTACACGAGCAGACTGCAGGGAAGAAAAAGATTATAGCGCTTGCTCGTTAACAAATCCAGGAGGGGTTTTAAGATTTTTGAAGTGAACACAGCTAAAATTGATTTTGAATATAGAAGTTTCTTGTGCAAAACATTGTGTGATTTCTGTAAAAGAGATTGCAGAGCAATAACTTGGTTAAACTAACTTCTTTTCTGTTGGATTTTATTTGCACAAATACTTGGAATTGGCCATAATCAGAAAGCAGGTCAAAGCTACAATACAATCTGGAATCAACCCAACAAACTAAGATTAAAGCATTATTCATTACTGTATATTTGGCAAATCTGTTGATTCTGACAAAAATTTAAGATTACCTGAGAAGCAGTGCAGATAAACAATTCTGTATATGTCAAATTATTTTAAAATGTTAATATTCTACATCCAATAAAMCAAACTCATGTTTGCAACTAAGATGAAGTCTTTAATGGGAAGGACGGTAGTCACATGCACAAATGGACCACTGGTTCTGGAAAAACCTGTTGGGTTAGTTTGGGTTCAGACTTCAGACACACACACACCTGCAACATTTCAGGGGCTGCCAGTGGAGCACCTTATGCCAAGGGGCTTTGCAATGCGATGACTCCTATCTGAGCAACTACAAGAATCATGTCCGACTAGTGACCCTACTACAGATCATTAACCCCGCCAGAGCAGGGACACACACGTAATGTTTAACCAAATTACCGACTGCCCAGCACGGCATCTTATTGTTGACAAAACTTCAAATATAACAAAACAGAAGAGGCTATTCCCCTWTAGTTTTAGTACTGCTTTCCAGCTGATAAAATAGATGCACCATCCTCTGTGGAGCAATATGTTTGGTTTGTGTTCAGAGCACCTTGCAAAAAAGGATTTCTCAAATCTGTCTAGCCAGAGCTATGGCTTTAGCGGCACCAAATTCTGCTGATGTCTTCAGGCAGTTTAGCTGCTGGTCTTTCCTCTAAACGTTGCCGGTCTTTCCTCTAAACGTTGAGGTATTGGAAATGCCGTCTGACAAAATGGGTCACATCTAATACTTTGTTTAATAAACAGAGGGATTTAGCAGCACGGCAGGGGTTTGGAATGCATTGTGCAGACATCTGGAGGAGGGGTTGGTTGATACAGACGCTGACGCTTAAATGCACTCTTTTTGATTGCATTGGAGTGGGGGGGGGGGGGCAACTTTTTTCCATCTGCCAAGTTGTGAAAATTTGCCAAAATGTTAAAAAAAAAAAAAAAAACAGCTCAAACAGTGGATTATTTATGACCAGTAAGCATCCATCCAGCATATCCAGGCTCCAATGACTGCTGGAGTTTAGTTTGAACAACAAACTATAAACTTAAAAAAAATTAAATTTTTCGATTAAACATGTCGATGCCAGATTTAGGAGAAGGGGTCACAATGTTGTGGTTAACAAGCCGGGTTTGTCATGTACTGGATAAAATATGACCATACCATAAACTTTAAGAAATTCCCTTTTGCCTACTTTACACAACTGAATGACAGCTTGGAGCAACAGATCCTGTAACAGAGGAGAAAAAAAAAATTAAGAAGAAGCCCCGTCTTTATTGTTTTGTACTGAAGTATTTAAACTGAAGAAATGGCATAATTGAAAACTGCAGTCGTTTTAACACTGATGTTTTAAAACTGTAATTTACCATGAAATAGATATGTGCCCCCTTTCAACACGCAGACAGGTGCTGCTGCCAAATCTTTAAGAATCAGAAMTAACATCTGACCTGCCCACATTCCAACTCTGTCAACTGTTTAAGATATCTCGGTGATAAACGGCGACATCTGGGTCCTGCATTTGTCTTGGAAAGAACAGTGCAAAGATGTAAATACATAGGAGAAATTCCAGTCAGAAAATATAAACAGATCAAAGTCTGCATGCAGGAAACAGTTATTCAAACCTAAATCTGAAACACTAAAATTTATTGACCCACTGCACTTCCTGCATCMTTTCATTCCACAGACACCTTTGATACTCTTACCAGAACCACACCTTTASACACGAAAACAAACCAGTGTCGGGCTGATTAAGGTGACTGGACTCTCAGGCAATACGAAGGATCAAACATGTCGATAAAGTGAAGCATAAGGAMGTTTACAAATAACTTTCAGATATTTGTCTGCTGGGGAGTTCAGTCTGACAGGAATCCAAGTTAATCCATGTGCAAACAAGTTCACATTAAAAAAAGAGTTGACAGGAAGAGGACGGTCAATTTATGCTGGAACAAAAGACCAAAACAAAAACCTCTCAGATCCACAGGACACATAAAATACTCGCTCTTACTTCATTTTATGGTCTCAGAGCCAAATTCACATTGGACCGAGTTGCTTCAACAACAGACTCCAAGAAATGAGAAGCTGTGTGTACATTTCTGCTGCTCGGTGTGACCATACAAGGCAATGGTGCAGTTTCTGTTGCATCGCAGAGCGAGTGCTTCACGCACACACACCACAACTGATGAATGATGGAGGAGAGGAAACTTAGACTGCCACTGGAAAGACCAATCAGACACATACACAGACACCTCTACAGCAGGCTGACAGAAGAGGCAGAGCACATCAGAGCTTTGTGAACATGCAGCTAAACATTCCTACAACTTAGTTTTGGGGACATTTCTTAACAAAACCAAGAGAAGTGAAACCAAGAACCAATGACACTTTGTCTTCCATTATAAGCTAACCAACATGTGGCTTTCCTCATTATAAGTCTGGCTCACAAACTTCGAGATATCTGATTATTCAAATATGCTGAAGCTGTGGAGATCACCTGATAAAGGCCAATCATAAATGGGTTGATAAGACATGCTAGTTTTGCTATGACATTGAGAACGTTGGTTTAAAATGCATTTAGTAATCTGAAAGCAAACAACATTTTCAAAAACAATTTCTAATTTCCTCCCATGTCCTAGAATAAAATTTTAGCCTTAATTTTAGGCCATAGTAAGCATTTTGACCAACATTACTCCTGTTCTGTTGCAGATTAGAAATTTCAAAGAGACACCTGCAGAGATAACTTTACAGTAACAGATTTCTGGATCAGTAATGCACATTACATGTCAAATAAACTCAATATAGAAATAAACCACAACAACCATCTGCATGCCAATAAATTCAATTGGCAAATAGGTATCAATTTAAATAATTGGCAATGAGAAGCAGGTGTTGAGTGACAATGATTAAAAGCCACAKCTTGAAAGGCAAGACTGTCATAACTGCATAAACCCCAGGCTAATCACAGCACAGTGGTCTCAAAAAGGCTGCAGAGAAATGGGTTACAAGCTGTTCTAAACCCAGCAGCATTTACAAGCAACACCACATGCTGGTGAGCTCACAAGCCAACAGTAGTGAATACAACCAATTGCACACTTTTGAGTTAGAACTGAATAATCAATCATCAACCAAAGTACTTTTGGGTTTGCATGAACAAATATGTGTCTAGTATAATAAAAGGAGACAGGCAAACCAATTATCCACACTTTGAACCATGCATCAGCCCTCAGGCATGCTACTGAGAGGGGTTGGTGGCCTGGTACAAATGGAATATAGCAAAAGTAACTTCATTAACCTAGACTACAGGATACCAAATACACTGAGCAGAGAAATGACAAATTATAAAACAAAATTTTATAGTGCAGCAACATTTATTGGCTTTCCCCCTCCTATGAAAAAGAGCCAGAGTCCACTCATGAAAAAAAACAAAAAACAAAACAACACTCTAAACAAGTCGATAGAGAGTCGATATAATCCTGGATAGCCTCTGGGTCAGATCAGTTACTATCTCTGTGACTGTGCAGGATGAGCGGAGGCCAGATGGGCTCCGATGCTACACCTCGCTGACAGCCACACCTCTAAACAGAGCTTTACAAACAAACAACACCACGGACTCCTACATACATCACAAACTGCACACTTTGATCCTCCTCTTATTATGATGAAATGATTAAATCCTGCAGTGACTCAGGTGGTCAAACATTGTCATAAAAAGACACTGGGCCATATGCCTCATATGGACAGTTTAATGGCCTGTTAAACACTGCCCCATGCACCAGTCTGAGTACAAAAGATTTTACCTTAGGTCTGTTGACTTGGAAATGTATAAAAAGATTTTGATTTTTTGCTGGTTTAAGCTAGGACAAAAGTAGATTAAAGTCATGTTAAAGCGACTCATTTAAATATTTGCAGATGCAAACACCACAGTTGTTCAAACACAAATATGCCCAGAAATGCTAATGCTAGCTGCTGCTTGTACTAGCAAAAAAACATAAATCCCTATACAAGTAACAGTGTGTAGGAAACAGATTTAAAAGATATAAATGTACACTGAAATCACTATTATATTGTTGAGACTGGACTTGTTTAAACTCTGATCACATCGTCAAGCCATCTACAACCGTATGGCTGCACGATATATCGGAGCATCATCATCGCCGTGTATGTGTGCGCAATGGTCACATCACAGGTCCTGCGTTGTAGGAGGAAAACTAAAATCAACGTGTAAATCATAACTTACTAAATGGCTTTTATTTTTATGTTTGATGGCAGAAGCAGCTATATGGGCTTCATGTATTAAAAAAAAACTTTATCGCAAAACTTCTGGGACATAATGGCAGCGCTTTTCAGAGAAAAGTTGCCAGTGTGTTCTTGAGCTGTGGAGGTAGATGAACGAGGGTTTTCATGAAGACAAGATGGAAAAGAGGAGATACGGTTTAGCACGAATGCTAATATTAGCATTCATGCTAATATTGCCTCTGTGTCTAACTTGTAGCCCTATAAGTTGTGTTTTCCCAATAAACAAATATCATTTGGGCACGATAGAAGGAAACATGTCCTCAGGTCAGAGCATAATAAAAGATAACTCAAATACAGACAAAAACATACTTATAGGCATAAAAGAGAGAGATAACACTGGTGCAGGTTCATCTTCAAAAGGATGACAACACAACTTAAAGTGTTTAAATAAAAATTTCCTGTATTTTTACATTTTGCAATGTAAATTGCCAGGTTAGAATAAAAATAAATTTAAATCGCAATGACAGCCCCATCAATATTGTGCAGCCCTACACGACAGGTCAGATTTTAGTTAGCCATTTTCCACAGAACCAAACTACTGCTTTAAACACACTTAAAAATGACAGCAGAATTACACTTCAGGGAACTAAAGTCAACAAAATGTTTTTAAATAATGTTTTTAACGGCTGACTTAGTCTTTCAATAATTGCAGTGCACCGAGCCCAGCCTCTGTCTCAAACTGAACCAGTGCCTGAAAATGCAGAGCCAGCACGCACCACTTTATCCTAATGGCCAGGAGAGTGCCAGCCTCCAAACCACAGTGACGACAGTTGCAGCGCTGCTCCGTCCCTCAACCCCACAGCTTAAAAACCAAACACTGAACTAACTTTGAAAGTGAGCGATGAAACATAGATTAACCCTGTGTGTGTTGCTAAAACAGATCCTGACAGACAGGATAGTTTGTTTTCTATTTCCACAGGCGTGGGTCTGAAACTGACACTTCCTGAAGGGCGTAGCCACAAATCATCTTCTTATGCAAATGTATTGAGATGTGCAGCGGACTCTCAGACATGTCGGAAGTCCTTTAGCTTCTTTTAAGAGTCTAAACTAAATACAAAAAGCAACAATCACTGCTTAGCACATGCCAACAACAACCAGGTTTAAGCTCTATTTATTTACTTTGAAAGACTCTCATAGGAGCAGTTGTGTGATGAAAATGGTCTTTTATCTCGCAAGCAAAGCTTTGACTGCTACMAACATTTATAGAGCCATGCCAGACTTTAAAATGTCTAAAAAGGAAATAGAAGTTATGCTACACAAGGTAGGTATGAATTTGCTTTCACTGTCCGACTGTGAAAGTGTTTCAGTAGAAGACTGGCATTTATTAAAAACAAGGACGGTTTTGCTCCATCAGAAAACRGAGAGCACTGGTGTACATCATCACCTCGCTTGGTTCTTTGTGTTTTTGCAGTCATGCAAAGTGTCACATCAGTATGTTTACTTCACATTTCACCCAGTCCAAATGAAGAAAATTCAGTTTCCTTCAAGAAAAGTCATCCCTAAAGAATCAMTGCAGACTCATGGACGTCAGAGGAAGCACGGAGATGACAGACCTATTTATTTTGAACTCCTATGCATTGTCAGGATGAGGAAAGGGAAACAAAAAAAAAAAGGTGTGGAGAGGGAAAGTGGCTGTGCAGCACTAAAAACACAGCTGTATTCGACACAAACCCTAACGATAAACCGAAAACCTGCTTAGAATAAAAACTACAATCCTCGATGCTCGGAGGTTTCTCCAACATATTAAAAAAGGCACTACTGGACAATGTGTCACATGTGTCGTTTGTGTGTTTCATGTCTTACAGGCTTTAAAAGAAACCAGTTAACTACTTACATYACAGATTTTTAAATGGGTTCAATTCAGCTGTTGTGGCATTCTGGATAAATGTTATGAAACAAGACCCAGTGAACCTGGAGTTCATCCAGAAGCAGCATTATGAGGCTGTAATTCACACCCTGGTTGGTGTGTGAAGTGTTTTTTATGTAAAAAGCCCCATATATACACACACACATACATACATACCCCACTGAAGGGTCTCTGAAGCCAGGGAGAGTCTCTACTTCTAAATCCAAACCGGGCCAACCACACCCAGTCAAGCCCAACGCACAGGGGAAGGGATTATGTAATGAAAACTCTGAGCCAAAACCAGGAGGATAAGCAGCATCTCTCCATCACTCAGATTTGCATTTTGATAGGCTGCTTTCTTTATCCTGCCGGGTCAACAATGAGATTACTTCATGTGCAGGGCTGGAAATATGAAAACAAGATCATAATCTTTGTGAGAAACTTAAAAAAATCAATGTGCACTACTTTAGAAAGGTTTTTCAYACCACAGTCTGGGATTCAACATATAAAATAAACATTTAAGAGCGTTTTAGGRTCTTTGGGAACAAGCAAGCCAAGCTGCACCCTCAGGTTCAGCTAAAAGGCCCGGTTCAGCCTCTCAGAACAATAGCTATAAACGTCCGGAGGGGGGTGGCTGGTTGGGTGAAACACATGAAATTAATCAATAATAAATTAAACCCTGAAACAACGTCGACAGACTGAAATGAGAGGGAGTGAAAGAGACTGAAACCACCGCCCCAGCTGTCTGAACCGACCTGCTACCAGCTACACACCGGTCACTCGACACCACAAAGGCTGTCTGGGTTTAAAACAAACGTCATTTAAAGATTAGACCCAAAACATGGTCATGATTTTTTTTTAAATAAGTCAAAAAATGGCCAGCAGGCAGAGACTGGACGCTGCACGCGCTACAAACATAAAGTGTCCATTACCTTATTTCTCTTTCTTTCTCTGACCGTGGTCTCCGCTCCTCCAAAAACAGTCTCCCGAAGATACAAGCAGCTCCTCCCGTCCGGACTATCTAACGTGAGCAGAATACCAGAACCAGAACCAGCCGTAAATCTGAGTAAAACAATGGAGCCGCGCGCTCAGTTACGAGCGTCCCTCCGCGTGTCCTTCCCTCCACGTTTGAACCACGACAGGCGGCTTGGGCAGCTTCTTAAAGGATGGACCCGGTGCAGGAGGGAGGAGGAGGGGGGAGTGACGAGGCAGCAAAAAAAATAAAAAATAAAAAAACGAAGAAGAAAAGATGCAGACAAATCCCGCGAGCCGTCCAATCACAGCCACGAGACTGGTGGCTATGCTAAACAGGAGTGACACTGAACTCTGCACATTATGAGGCATTTTACGTGSTTCTCCGTAAATATTATGAATGATTATTCAATTATCTGTTGTAGATAGCTCTTTGAGTAACCTCACTTTGGAGAAATAGAGTCGCCACTGGGATCACTTATCTCCAATCAACTGGGAATTCGTCTTGCTAGCTTTACTAACAAGATGACAATTTGTGCCGCCATCTTGGTAGGTGCTATGTTTCACCCCTACCCCCATGGCTGCAGACTATGACTATAATTAATTTAAATACTAGATGCAGCATAAAACAGCCAAAGTTTAGCTTCTTAGATTGCAGCAGTTTTCACAGTGTAAATGTAYAAAATAATTWWAAAAAATCTCAGTTTCCAGGACATTTATGTCTATAAAAATAGCAGACTCTTAACTAGCACTCTCTGTTCTGATTTCTTTCATCACAAAGTTTATTTTCCCTGCTTTTAACAAAACCTTAGACACTAAATTGCAGAAGCTCCATGAACAGAGGAGTTTCTGTTCTCTTTAAGTAGCTGAAAGCTGATATCCTGAGAAGGCTTCTGTGAGGTTTACAGAGCTAATTTCCCGTAGCCACAGTTTGACTTTCTCCTCTATGAGCTCACAGTGGATGTAGATGAATGCTTTTTGTTTGATTATTGTTTCTTTTCCATGCAGCTGGGGGATTCAGTGCAGTAAACAAAGAAAAGAAACACAAAGAGGACTGAGTCTGYGTAAAAAAGGGTTCAGACATCTGGCATCGGCTGCTGTTTTCTCCATTAAAACCTGAMGACAAGAGGAAAGAAAGGAGGCGTTTAACACAAAAATGCAACTGGGGGGAAAAAATAAAGAAAGCTGAGTGAAGGCTTACAAGACATGATCTGCCACATTGGTGCATGCACATGTCGGGGACTTGTTCTGCTGCCTTTACAKGGTTCTGACAGCTGTTTCATCAGCAGCCTGTCAGAGTTTTTAGTCCACGAGGAGCTCCGAGCCAAACAAGAGSTGGAGAATCTGAAATTCTCCCTGAAGTTTCATCTTTTCTCTGCTCCTATAGGACACAGTTTCAGCTGAGAGCTAGAAACTGCAGCGACAATGCTGAGTGACTCTGCTGAAAGGAGTTTAAAAAACTGAAATTGAGTCATTAAAGCTAAAAGAAGCAGAACACYAGCTAAAARCTGAATATTAAAAGCACCCRAAAGCTGCAAAARGTTAGGTAAAAGGCTCAAAAGGTTAGCTAGGAGCTAAAAGTGGCAACAAGCTGGTTAAATTCTAAAAGATAGAAGCTGAATGTATGAAGTCCTCTGATCCTGAAGAGCAATATAACATCTAAACACATTTTCAACTCTTTTATTTCTAAACCAGACACTAATGGCATCCATCTATCTCAGCCAGCACTGAAAAGGGTTATAAATCCCCACACTTCCTGCCGTCCATCACAGATTGCTCCATAATGTTGTTAGAGAAGGGTGTGGCTCAGCTCTGGGCTCTAACAGAATTAACAAGGACTGAAAATCCAAACAGCCTTTAGCCACACAGACTTGTTTCTTTGTGGTTGTTTCGTGTGTGTTTTTTATTTTATTTCATGTGGTCTGCGGATGAATAATCTGCCTAAACAAGCCACGGCGAGAACAGCTGCACACACACAGCCAAGTCCCTGCTGATCCATTGTCTCAGTGGAAATAAGGAAAAAGAAAGGTTCTGATCCGAGCTGCTTTGTTGATATAAAAAGTTCAAACAGTGAAGCACAATCAAGGTAATGAGATCAAACTGGTGTCAAACAAAAGGTCCAATGATAGCACACTGACACACCAATACAGACCTCGGATATGAGCTTTTGTAGGTGTGTGTGTCTTTTAGCAATATTTGTATGAACAGGATATACTCCATTCCTGTTCTGCTTGGGCCTGAACCCTGTCAGCATTATGATATGACCTCAGCTAAGCTGAGAAGCCAGGAAATGACATCATCATATCATCTGGACAAAGAATGYGTGGAGTTTTAACTCTACTTCAGCTGCAGCATCTCTGCAGAAACATGCACATAAATGTTTAACCTCGCCTGTTCTCCCTCTCTCGCTCTCCCTCCTCGGTGCAACACTTTCACCTGCAAAGAACAAAAACCTCACTTTAGAGCAAGTTTGTTGAARTCGACGCTCTCGCTCCCTCTGCTGAAAAGTCAGCATAACTGCACAAAAAAAACAGGTTACATTGAAACAAACTCAACCAGAAAACAAAGATGTAATGAGTTTTTTTAAATCAGCTATTAATATTTGTAAATCTAAATGAGTTAAAGAAAGAAAACAAATTGAGAARCAAACTAGGAATGTTTTTTCAATAAGAAATGTCAGTTTACTGTTGAAGACACAAGATGAASTCATATTGTGTACATCTGTCAAGTCCAAGTTCAAAATAATGAAAAACAGACAATCCCCCGACTGAATCAAACATGCATCTTGTTAATACAARACARTAAACATATGATGCAATATTTAACWTCAAAGCCACCAGTCWATTTGACACATTTGTTATTATCGTCCAAAATTTATCAAAATATTTAACTAAAAGACAAAATGAGCTTCAATAGCCCACTTTTGTTCTTAAATTTCTGAAACTATTGTGCGTCTGATGCAATAAAAACAAAACAAATACAAGTTTGTTCCCCAACAAAAAAGGCATTATTTTTTCTGCTGTCAGTAAATCATCTCGTTTTCACTAAGATCCAGCTGTTAACATCAGATCCGATTTGGTAATGATCGTCTGATTTACCTCAGAGAGAGGAAATGGGGGAGATAACGAGAGCTTTTATCATTTTAACTACTACATAATGATGTAKTTTCTTGAGAATAAACATCATTTARCAGATCTYGTTCACAATAACAGCAATAAACTTTACTCAGATCCACGCTGCGGATCGACGTGAYGCTGTGATACGAAGTGAGATTACAGGCTCAGATTACAGGCAACATGAGGCTGAAAGTCAGAGTTTTCTGTTCCATGAAAGAGGATTTCTTTGAGCGCAGATGGATCAGCATGGCAACAGAGGCTGAACAGAGTTTAAAGTTTTTATTTACTGTCAGGAAGAAGCTCAACCTCTTCACTTTTTCTGTTCCTAATGATGTCCCAGACACTTAAGTCTGACTGAAACTACATCTATACGCCATCGCAATTTTACTTTGTGCTGGAACATCTAAAAATAAATATCGGATTATCAAAAAAAATGGTGTTATTTTCTTATGGCGATTATTTACACTGGATGCCCTTCCTGACACACACATGCCTTTTTTCATTTAATCACACAATGTAATCCATACGTAGGCACAACGGTTTAATCTGACTAGAACGTTTTGAAATGATCTCATTAATAAACATGATTTTCAGGACCAAACAGCTGAGGAGTACACCTCGAAACTCGCAGTGAGAAATAATAAAATAAAAAACACAAACATGCAAAGAGCTGTAAACGGTTTTTCACATGGTTTACATTTACTGAGACATCCATTAAACAGTTAATGTTAGACAGAGTTAGTCAATACCTCTGTTTGTCAGAGAATATTTATAAACAGCATTTGATTTGTTCAATGAAATGTTCTTTTTTCTTCTTTGGGATGCTCCCTTTCCCACTCGAATGAGGATTTAGMGAGTGATTTCACTRAATGACCGAGCTACTGAGGTCCACRTGAGYRGAGCTGGAAGCTGCCATYCAGGRCACCCGGGGGAGCAGATGTGGGGGTTGAGGGCCTTGCTAAAGGGCCCAGAGTGGGGAAGATGAGAGTGGAGTCAGGTCCATTTTTCTCACCCACACTGTTGCTGTAACGGTTAGACCAGGGGATGGAGTCAAAGCTAAATAAACCTCTTTGATTGTTGGAGTTAAAAGCTTCACATCTTYCTGTCCCAATTTAAACAGAAGCAAATAGTTTAATTTAAACTAACAGTTTTCTGCAACACCCTCTCTTTTCCTAACTGAAACATTGTTTTCCTTTATATTTACTATATTATCAGGCTACAATATTTCTGAATGAAGGCAAGATTGGCATGTTTTGAGTGAAAAAAGGCATTAAATGATGCGTGGAGCACGTGTTTTCTTGTGAACGTGCACACACGACACATACTAACTGTTAGCTCTTAAAGAGTTTTAGGTTTTGTCAAGCCAGGCTACAGAAAAAWAAATCCCAGCTATGTTAAACTTACGTCAGTACACCACCTTTAACGATGATGAAGATACTACTAAAGATAACACTTCTTGCGTGAAAAACAGATCATATCTGCCTAAACTCCTGTTTTGGGAACAAAAAGTGGAGCCTTTTTCCTTACATTTCTATTGAAATACTCCAGTATGTTTTTTTTTCCTAGTTAAAAAAAATTATAATTAAAATCAGAAATACAAAAATGTTCATTTAAAAGGAGTATAAAATAAAAATAAAATAAAATAAAACAGTCAGGTACGTTTCTCAGTCCACATCGTAGAACCCGTGCCACCTTTTACCAAGAGGTCGTGYTGCTTTTGTTCAGCTCTGTGCACCAATAAAAACAAAGACAACAATACTGCATTTTGTTCTAAACAACAAATAAAAACAGAAATGTTTGTTTAGTAGTCATCAATGATCCTACTCAGTCTTTTTCCTCACAGGTTGAAAGCTTCTGTTTTGTTCAGGAATAACGGAGAGTTCAAAGAGTTCTGTCTGCTGGTCCAGTTTTATGACAACTCCTCCATCTGTGTCGACCTTCGATCCAGATCCAGATCGTGTGGAGTGTGCGTAGCTGTCCAGTAGGTGAGGAAGCAGAGATCCACCTCAGTTCACCAGTAGAACATCTTCATATGTTGTTGTTCTGCAGAAAGTAAAGAAATAACATGATATAAAAGAAAAAGAAAAAGAAAGAAAAAAAGAAAAAGGTGACTATTTTGAAAACACATATCCATCAACATACCTATCTACTTACCTGCTTGCCTACCCATCCGGGGTGTAACAATACATGTAACATCCATTAAATGGTTACAGATTCAATTACAATTCAATTACATCGAGTCAAAATGGGAAAAAAGGCAAAAAAAATTAAAATCGATCGAATATGTCCATCTACAGTAACACAATTATTTATGTTAGATAGGCATATGATACCACATCATTTTGATAGCAGACTTGTGAATTGAATTGAATCGTAATCATATATTAACAGACTTTGGGGATATTAAGAAATATCATATCATCATCCAAACAAATTAATATATTATTTAGGGCTGTGCGGTATACGTGGTAGACGGTAGAAACGGCATGAAGTTGGCCTATGGTTGAAATTTATACTCTGCCGTCCTATCGTCATTACGTCATCACACCTGTGTGAACAGGGCTGCGAGTGCAGAGACAACTGAGCAGGAGTTCAAAATATAATGAAGAAATTCTAGCATTTTAAAACGCGTATAGAGGATAAATCCTCAAAATTTCCTCCCGCTATAGAAAAGTTGTCGTGTCGCGGGATCATTTCCTCTCCTCTCCTCTCCTCTCCTCTCCTCTCCTCTCCTCTCCTCTCCTCTCGCTGCACGTCGCGCAG
>NW_013952429.1:3017377-3020025 GCF_001266775.1 Austrofundulus limnaeus | reverse complement strand
GCAGATATTAAAGCAGAAATGTTGGGTTTAATTAAGAGTACAGTTTTCTGCAAAAAATGCTCTAAAAATTACATTTTCTTAACTTTTTATGATAGTTTTCTACGGTGATATATACCGTTACCGTGAAGGGGTTCAATTTATAAAATTGATATGAATTTGAGGTCATATCGCCCAGCCCTAATATTATTGTATCATGATGAATCTGGGGACGTACACCCTACTATTTATCTATGTATCGTAGAACATGAAGCTCTGCTGTCTTTCACTGTTTTTTCCACTCATGTTTTGTTTAGAGCGCCCTCTGCTGGGTTTGATGTGCATTGCTCATCAGCAGAGTTCCCCCCAGACCGTATTTCATAACTAAAACGTAAACAGATGTTGCAGAGGTTTAGCTGCATCAGCTGGATGAAATATTTCTCATCTGTTTCCTTGGACAGCTTCATCCGGTCTGTTTGTCATATCCTCTGTTGTTTCTGGGATATTAAAGCAACATTTATTTACAAATCAAAAGCAGGAGCCTTTCTCAGGGTCACGACGTGTGTACTGACCTGTCGCAGCAGCAAAAGAAGGAGCACGGCGACGTCTCCAGACCCCTGAACTTCCCTGAGTTGGGTGCGTCCGTGCACTCTGCTATGAAGGCGTGCAGGTCAGTGATGTGGATGGGTTCTTGGGTTTGATGCTGTGGAATTGTAACAGAATTAAAAAAGGGAATATTTGAAGGTATTTTTAAGCAAACTGATCTTGTTTTGCCAAAACTGCGCAACAATTTCCTACCTTGATGGTCTCGTAGGCTCCCGTGATGAGAGCGATGAAGAGCGACAGCACCATGTAGATGAAGAGGGAGATGAAGGTGTAGAGGTAGAGCTGGCTGAAGAGCCACACCAGGGAACTACTCTCCTGCATCTCCGAGAACGTCACGAACATGTCGTCTCCGTTAATGAGGGAGAACAGGCACTCGGACACCGAGGACAAAGAGCGGAACTGTAAAAACCCAGGGATGAAAAAAAATAAACAAAAGAGATGAGGTGAAAGGATCCTCCTATGATAGATATGCAGCGCTCTAAAAAAAAAAAGATCCATCATGTCACCTTCACGTGGTACGGTCCGAGGACGATCCAGCCGCAGAAGCAGTAGCCCAGGTAGATGACAGCGACGCAGCAGCTGAAGCGGATCACGTTGGGGAACGCTGCTCGGAGTGTGATGATGAGAATCTGCAGCAGGAAAAAAGCACAGAGACAATAAATAATAACATAAGAGTGAGAAAACTGGATTTATTCCATCACATCCATCTGTTCAGAGGAACAGTTTTCCTTCTGCGTTAGCTGGGACTTACGTTGTACTTCTGGAAGAAGGTGAGGTAGCGGATGACTCCCACCCACACCAAGAGAGTGGAGGTCCCTAAGAGGATGCCACAGACATCATAGGACGACATGGTCTGTAGAGAGAAAAAAAACAACCATGATGAATTATATCAGTTTCATTTTATTTAATATTGTTTATTAATTATAAATGATTTTGCTTCTATATCTAGCTCTACATTTCCATTGCTTTTCACACATAATACCAGTCTTTTTATGTCAAATAAAAATATTACTACTCTTATACAGTTAAATGAGTATCCTTGTAATTATTCCAAATGGTTTAAAGCAAATAAATTGTCTTTGAATGTTAAAAAGTCTAGCCTTATTTTATTTGTTGGAAATAAAACATATAATAGAGATCAATTCAAAATTCATATCAATAATGAAGAAATATAAATAAGGAGTTTGGATTGATGAGAAACTTTGTTGGAAGGACCATATTGGACACGTGTCTGGAAAAAAAATCAATTGGAATTTTTGGTAAAATTAGACATTTTGTTTACAAATAGTTTTTTAATATTATACTATAGTTAAATTTATCCATCTCTTACCTGTTGTAATATTGTTTGGTTGAGCTATATTTCCAGCTCACTTTAACAAAATATTTATTTTACAGAAAACGTTTCTAAGAATAGGTACTTTTTCTAAACTTGAAACTCCAAGTGCACCTTTATTTTATGAATTAGAACTGTTGAATTTTTTTAAATAAAACATTTCTCACTTACATTTGTGTAAAGAGCACTGTATGATAAATGACCTTCCTACATTAAAAAGTAATTTTCATACCAACCCACAAATTCATAATTATCCTACCAGGCAGTTTGCACCTCCTGTTATATAAATCATTGATTTCATAGAGTGTGGAATTCAAATACTGACCTTGTAGAATCTACTGTATCATTGTGTAGGTATAAATTATGATTTTTAAATTGTTATGTATTGTTTTATCTTAGCATGGTTACAACCAGACCAGTCCTTCACTTTGCTTCGTACAAGGGTCTGGACTTGCTGCATAGAGAATCATTTCTTGCAGGAGGCGTGGCCTCTGCTGAAGCATGTGTGTGTTGTCGCTGTGACGGAGGCTAAGCTAAGAAGCTAACCGGAAATCGCGTGTGCTGTAAACAACCCTGCTGAGAGGAGAACAGTACGGAGCCAAACGAGATGATTGTAAATGAGAGCTGTTGCTTTGTCTAACAAATTTAAATTTAAAGGAGACATATCATGCTACGTAAATGCACTTTTTTTGCATTTATAAACTATTTTTTGTGCAATTATAGTGTCTAGGAG
>NW_013952429.1:2994405-3017367 GCF_001266775.1 Austrofundulus limnaeus | reverse complement strand
AGCAGGCACTGCGCAGAATATCGATGTCGTTCAAAACTCCGCCTTCTGTTCTCCGATTGGCCCAGGTAAAATAAACTACAAGCAGACACTGCGCAGAAAATTGACRTTCTCTTCTCTGATTGGCCCGGCTAAAAATCTGCCAGTGAAATCCTTGTCTGTGGGAGAAGTCCCAGATGGAGCAGCTGCGTAGGAAGGCAAGGGCCAGGCTAGTTTTTTCTGATATATGTTTGGATTGATTTTAATGTAATCTTTGATGAATGATTTTTAATTTGATATTGGTTGTTTTTATTTTACTTGTGTGTTGTAATTTGTTTTGAATGGGAGTGGTATTTATATAAGCCCATTCAGGCTTCTACCGTTCCCTTACACATGACATATAGTGTTTTATAACAATCGTTTTGTTTTGTTTGTTTGTTTTTGCTGTTTTTTTTCCTGTGTGTTAAATCCCCAAAAAATAAAATGTACACAAACGTTCTGAGAATGCTAGATGAAGCCGATTTTAGACCTTTGACTCGATGCCCATCTTGATGATGCTGCCTGTGATGGTGAAGATGTCGCTGATGATGAGGAGGATAAACCAGCCGTTAATAAACTCAAGCCGGTCTGACCAGCACACTTTACGATCCAGAGCCTCCTTGAAGTAGCTCACAAACTCCTGCAGAACAAGTCAAACAGAAAAACTTACAATTTAGTTTTCCAATCGGGTTGAGACTCTCCACACAGGTCAAACCCCGTGGAGCACCAACAAATCAATTATTAATAAATAGAAACGTGATGCCGTCTCAGTACCTGTCAAGTCCAGTCATCCACTAAAACCCAGACTGGGTAAGAAGCCTGCAGTGTGAACTTAGCCCTAGTTTTCCTACCTGTTGCAGAATGATGCCTCGCAGGATGGAGCGTCCACACAGCAGCAGAGACAGCAGGCACAGCAGAGCCACGGCCACGTCAAACGCTACTCGYGTATAGCTTTCAGCTGGAGGTGCGAGCCGTTAAAAACAACAACAAAACCGTGAGCAGCAACAAACTGGTGTTCWTTTCATTTTAGCAACACAGATTCTCTTTCRCTTGAGCAACAATTTGATCGTGTTCTGATGCAGACGCTCTCATGTATCCATCCAACTACACCTCAGAACATTTAACAATAAGAAGTACGTCAGTAACATGACCTGTTTGTAAGCAGCTAACTTCACCACATTCACACTTCCCTCGTGTCCAAATAGTGGTTCTAAATGAGGTGTCTCACCTTGTCCTGAGACACTCGGGTCTTTACACTCCTTTATTTTCGCTTTGTTTTCCAACCAGATCTTCACTTTGCCGCTGTGAGCCTTGTTGTCCAGAACAATCTAGGAGAAAGAGRAGATGAACGAGTAAACCAGTTTGTTTGAATCCATCTTTTATTTACARGTGTTTCAGGAAATCAACATACAAAGTCTCTGTGTCTGTAATCTTATGTGTTAAAGGTACCATTATGTGGAAAGTGTAGCAGTCGGGGATCTCATTGTTGATGATTGTTTGAATATTGATCGCCTTCAGCTGGAACTGTATGGTTACGTTTATCAGCCTTGAAGGAAAAAAAAAAGACATGTTTATTTTATGCCATCTAGAGGCTKGTAAAGGAAACAGTAAGATAGTAACAGAAACTAAGCATTCTTCTGTTAGAGGTTTTTATTATTTAAAGCCAACCACTGAGTGAAATGTCGTGCTCACAGCTGGAGTGTGCAGCAGAGATAAGTGACTTGAAGAATGTCGACATCAGATACAAAACATCAGCGATAACTTTATCAACTAAGACCAGAYGAGTTTTGGCCGAAGCCACGGGAAAAAGGAAGCCTTACTTGTGGAACTTGAGCGTGAAGTTTTTGTAGCTGCTGGAGAGCGGAGCGGTGGGGACGGACAGAGGGTCCACCCCGATGCAATCTGAACGCAGAGAGAAAGATTGATGGAGAGGTTTGACTGGGTTAAAGCTCATGAAGTATATTCTGTTTTACGTGTGAATGTATAAATTTTGACAGATTTACACAAACAAACAAAATGAAACTTTCATTCACATGTGATTAGGTGACAAAAAATTGTTGATTCAAACGCTGACGACACTTCTTGGTACATTTTGAGTCAAATACAATAAAATGAGGAAGGAAGAAAGTCTGAGATTATGTAATACGTTGTTTTTTCAGGAAACAACGTTACATTTTAAATCAGCAGGGATTTGGTAACTGGTTTAAGAGAAGATGGATGGAGCAAAATATGGAGACTTCCTTGAAGGAGAACTTTTGATGTCTTCCAGGGATTTAGACTGAATTAGAGGTTCACTTTCCAGCAGGAGTACACTGAAACAACACTCTGCTCATTTAAGGGTAACCAAGTAAATGGTCTAGTCGAAGTCCAAACCTGAATCCAACTGAGAATCTCTAGTTTGATTTAAAGATTGATGAACACAAGTCACATCCAAACAATTTTAAAGAGCTGAAACAGTTTGGTCATGAAGCATGGACAATAATTTCACTTTCTCTTACTTGTTTTACAATACATAAACTTTGTATTTTAAATAGATAATTTCTCCAAAAAACAAAACAAAACAAAAACAAAACAAAACAAAAAACCTTCCAGGCTCTTAGCTTACCTTGAAATGACAAAACAGGTTGTTATACCACCTTTAAGCAACTGTTTAAATGTTCAGCAGTTTGAAAAGATTTATATTGGTCTCCACTTGACCCTTTTTTGTGCCTCTTGTGCGTTTTACCATAAATTAAAAGCTTTAATTCTCAAGAAAAAYGTTTAACTTGTGTTTTCTGTCTCTTTGCTGGAGTGATCAGTTGAACATTGTCATGTGACAAATACTCTATACTCTGTTCTCAGATAAACAGTGTCTAAACAATCATCGTTAGTGTCTCCTTTAAAATGGTTCATTCTTGCAGCAGTTCCCAACACTAAAAGTTATCTGGGAGCAACATCTTGTCACRTTGTGTAAAGCTTCTCACATCAATACTACTCAGAGCTGAGAGCAGCTTTTCTTCAGGAGCTGCTGGGGTTGTTAAACGAAGATTCAGCAGCTTATACGTTTTATTTTACCTGTGATGATGTCGGGGTCTATGCTGAACGTGTCGTTGGCCGGGTCGATCCGTCCCTTCTTGTARTACTGCTGGCAGAGCGAGAGCGCGCTGCCATTCACGCCAACATCGTAAACGTATGCGTAGCGCCCCACTGTGGTCTCTGGTAACGTGAGGTACTGAGAGAAAACAACAGAATAAACTAAGAAAAAACAGCTTTTTAAGCGGGTCTGAACAGAGTCAAACTCAACACTACAAAAAAAAGTCTATCTGCAATTTGTTTTCATTTAGAATCTGTACGGCTGATTTGTTTATCAGTTGACAGTTATTGATATTAGAAAACAGATTGTCTCCACATCAGCTGACTAACTATATCACCTCAGTTCTGTAAGATGTTTCATTATCAATATTGATAARTCCCTCTACGATCTGGTTTGTGATGAATTTGTCAGTACGCGTCAACTGAGTAAAGAGCAAAGGACCGAGTACACATCCTTGAGGTGCTCCTTTGTTTAATACGACGTCTTACTACAAATACAAACCTTCTCTGAAGCGTTGACCTCTTTCAGAGWTTATATACCAGCCTTGTCAAACAGAAAAAAAAGATTCAAGAATGATTTATGAAACACATCAACGACTTTTATGGCCTCCAAATTCTCCACAACTCAAGCTAATAATAAAAGAAAAYAACCGACTGTTCAAAACGCGGTTAGCTGAATATTTATAAAAATTGTTCCTGTGTTGATGGCCCCTCAACCTTCCTTCCCCTTACTTTCTCCACAGCATAGAAGATGTGGTCGTAGACATCCTKCTGCGTATAGACGGCAAAGGAGTCATCTGAGGATTCATCGTAGTCTTTGAGGAAWAGATGCTTGAAGGTCATCGTGTTCTCCTCCTTGAACGTCACCACCACCTGGTTACTCAGGCCAAACATCACCAACTAAACCAAAAATAATAAAAAATTAGTTTAACAGGTTGAAGAAMAAGATGGGACTGACAAAAGGACAAAATAACAGCTTGTTTAAAAAAAAGAATAATTACCTGAGCTGTGACAAAAACAATTTTAAGAAGCTGCAGCACCAGCTTGTAAGGTTTGCGGCCCTTGGCGTGATATTTGTCACAGGGACTCATGAAAAAGTATTTGAGCTTTCTGCGGATGGCCTCCTCCTCCTGGTCCGCCCTGACCCAGTGACCTGCTGTTGTTGTTGAGGGATAGCTGTGGCTGATGTGGTTGCCGTCATGGCAGTTCCTCTGATGATCGTGATGATCATGTTCACAGCTGCTGTCTGTGGAGCCGTACCGAGTCACAGAGGAGAGCAGGTTATCCTGCTCCGCTGGATGAATAAAAAAGAAAAAAAAAAGGTTTATGTTTTTAGTCATGCTTGTGTGTTTTGGGCGCTTTCATAATTTATTCTCAGTAAGATGAAAACAAGATGTGAGAGTTGATGTACATRGCGAACAGGAAATCCATCTTTAACAGGGACATGTAGAGACAAACWTAACAACTCTTCATAGTTTCACACATTGTGGCAATTTGAAGTTACCAGTTAATGTTTGTATGTTTTTGGTCAGTGCAAGGGAACTCAAGTTCCCAGAAAAAACCCACACTTGCAAAGAGAGAACAGGGAAACTCCACACAGAAAGGTCACAGCTGGTCATTGAACTTGTAACCTTCTTAACCACTTCCCCAATTAAGCCACTTCTTTGCATCTGGCTGTAAATTGGAACAGCCCCAGTTATTACTGAACTGAGTTCTACTGCATTTAATATGACTTGTTCCCATCATTGGTTAGATCAAATTGACAGTCGTAAATAAACACTATATGTGACCCATCATATCGAAATGAGGATTAAGTCAAATTTGGTCAAAATGACCTCATTACATTTTCARATTCTTGGCTTTAAAAGCTACATTTTGATACCTGGATCATCCTGATATCATAAATAAATCTATAATAACAATCTATAGTAATAATATGACTTAATTTGTTTTGTTGGTTACAATAAAACATAAATATTTGGTCTGAATCCTAATTTTATGTCATTTTAATGAGGAATTTTTGATGTCCTTATAAACAGGAAACCTCAAATTATATTTGAATATTGAGATTTYCCAACTGAAAAGAAACAAAACTTTGCTAGCTCACAGGGAAAATCTCAAACTTTTAAGGCGTTTTTCCTCAAAATCAGGTTTTTTGTTGCTACTGCTCAAAAAAGTGCTTCAAAATTTTGTTTTGATTACATTTCAGACAGTTCATTCAAATTATACATTGTATTATACTTTGACAAAATGCAATTTTTGTTAACATTTTAATCAAAACACTATATCTGCCTTTTTCTCCACATCATAATCCTCATTTCGATGTGATGGGTCACATATAATAAAAACTAAAGTAATAGTGCAATTCAGGGCAAGAAAATGACTGCATGTTGAAATTGCACAATGCCACACAGCTGAGCACAGAAAGGGGAACAGAGAAGAAGACGGTCCGCGTGACGATCGCCTGAACACGAAAGACATCAAGGCAAATCAATGTCAACGATTCAACGACTGTCAGTGTGCAGCGACCTATCATGACTGAGATCGTTGCAGGTCAGCTCGAGTCAGGTCGGCCACTGTCACAACAAACACAACTCATCTACCAGACAGATTGTAATCGGCATCTCAGAAACAGACACATGGCTGAAAGGAAAGTGGAAAACCTGAGCTTCGGATTGATCAACTGTTTTCTGTTAAAACAGATTTTGTTTGGTCTTGAAATAGAAATATATTTGAAATAGAAATAAAGCTGAGTATTCTACGGCAAAGGTGTCTTGCCTGCAGGGCATGTCTGTGCGTCAACGCTCGTTTTTTTTACTGCTGTTACCTTACTTTGACCTGTTTTCTGTTAGACAACATGAGGTCACTTTTATGTTTGTTCCTTCTGATTCCGACTACGGTTGGGCGATACTGCCACAGTAGTTGCACCCCAGCTCCAGAGGTTATAGTAACTAAGTACATTTACTTTGTTACAGTACTTAAGTGATTTTTTTGAAGATTTGCAAATTTTACCAAGTATTATTTTTAAATCGTGACTTTTACTTTTACTTAGTTACTTTAAAACCTAAAAATTATACTTTTACTTCTTTACTTTAAAGTTTAACACCTAGTTACTTGTTACAAATTAAATCTGTCTGAACTCATCATGAAAGGAGTTGTTTATGTGCTCTAAAAAATAAGTGTTGAATTTACTCAACTAAATCATATCAACTATTTCCACTAAACCTAGTAGAGTAAATTTGAGGCAATTTACATATTTTGTTTTAAATAAATTAACAAATTCAATCAACTTGGTTTTGTGGAGCCAGTTTGGTTCTGTAAATTTAGCAGTTTATTTGTTAGAGAGAGTGGAAAAGTACTTTTACTTTCCCAATTTTTGTGAACAGTTTTATGACTTTTATTTAAGTATTTTCTCATCAGTGACAATTATTTTTTATCAAAATCATTTTCTGTTAAGGTAATTTTACTTTTGCTTAGTTATTTTTTCTAGTACTTTATAGACCTCTGCTCAGCTCTGGAATGCACTGCCCCAATCTATACGCAGCCAAAAAAAAAAAAAAACAACATCTGAAAACTTTTGTTTACAAACAGGATTTTAGCTAAGTTTTTTTTTACTACTTGTACTTTTATATGAGTATAATGCTGTGGTGATGTTTTAATTAATTAATTTTTTATGTGAAGCGCTTTGTGATTTTATATCTAAGAAAGGTGCTATATAAATAAACTTAACTTACTTATTGGCAAAAAAATTAGCAGATAACAATATGATGATTAATCCCCTGGAGTCCCTGCATGTCCTAGTCACATGACCAATTTAAATCACTCTAGTCCAGGGGTGCCCAAACATTTTCCTTGAGGGGGCCAAAATGAAAATCTATCGGGGGCTGCGGGCCAAATGCAGTAATATAATATATGAAATACAAATACTTTTTAAAGTAAAGTCCTTTATTTTTAAAGATTAAGCTATGCAGTGGCCCTCTTTTGTTTTATTCTGTGCACTTGGAGAAAGTCTACCATACGCTCAAGTAGTAAAGGCTCATGGGATATTTCATAAATTGATAAAATATGAGTTTTTGTGGCCTTATAAAGTGTGCAAATCTACATGTGGGGTTAAATCTGATCTAAATATTTCTTGTCATTTCATGTTTCATGTTTAATCCTAATAAAACAAAGATAAAGTCAGCACCATGAATGAAAACTACCTTCACTACAGCCCCTTTACATTGTCATTTGACCAATGGAAACACTGTGTTTCTACCTATAGGATAACAGGTTACAACCTTGTAACTTTGGCAACTGTTGGTGGGCCAAATCAAATGGCTTGGCGGGCCAAATTTGGCCCGCGGGCCCCACTTTGGGCTCCTCTGCTCTGGTCGGAAAGATTTGCTCTCGGCAAAAATCTGTGTCAAAAGTACAGACTTCAGGCAACACATCAATTTTTAAATTGTGTTGATAGACCAAGTAAAACCAGAGTGATGATAAATAAACTACACAACTTCTTTTTAAAAGTTTCTCATATTTRAAGCGGAGAGGAGCACCGGTCAGTCTGCCTGGCGGCATTAATATTATTAATCGTCAAGTGCTAAAAAAATTTGATTGTTTTTCTGGTGATTAATTGCGCATGATACAATTTTTCCCAACCCTAATTCTGACATTGAGACTGCTGCACAATAATGGTGGCAGAAAAGTAACTTCTAAACTCTCCCTCATTTGTGTAGCAAGTATATGAACCACTGAAGCAGAAAAAAATAATACATTTTCTAAAGAGTTTGTCACATGTCTGCTGTCATATGATACTAGTGTAGTTCATATCAACAGACATGTTTATAAATTCACTACATAGTTAGGTTAATGAAATGTAAGAGACTGAAGTGTATTTTAAACTCACAGTAATTTATTTTGATCTCAGCTGTGTTTGGAGTAGCCATTAGTTTAACTCTGGCAGAACCGATTCTCCAAACAAAGGTTGTTCAAAGAACTATCTATAGCAGGTAAGATATACATTTTCACACAAAAACATCAATTTATCAATAATTTGTGTAGCTGGAAACAGAAAGTCCTCAACACAAAGCAGATTTATTATTCCTAATGCCTGTCACATGGTTTTAATTCACTTAAACCTGTTGCTTTCAAGAAATAAGAAATGAGGTCAAACAGTTTATCCACCATCTTGTTTTTTTTTATTGTACAAATTCGTCTGTAGGGTTGGTAAACTCAGAATTGGGCTGGACTTCAAAACACAAGACGACTACAACTAAAGCATTTGTTTCTGCTCAGTAAAACCACAGCGTAACATCAGAGGCACTGAGGCATCGCTGTTAGTCAGACACAAAATGTGAGCAGACAAACTCAGCCGGGGTTAGCTGCCCGGACGGACACAGCTGAGAAGTGAAACGGGAGGAAATAAACTGCAAGAGTCCATCATTAGTCATCACAAACCATAAACAAGAGGAAAGTTCAACATTTTAGTCTGCGGCTGTGAATTTTTTTTTTTCAGGCTCATTTAGTTTGTAAGAAGACAAAAAAAAAAGTAAAACAGCTCTGTTATTTTTACAAACAACAAGTTGTGACACAAATTGCCAACAAAAGGGAGGAAGCCATAAACGTGTATCTGTGTCACGTCAATACAGTTATTTGTGATTGCAAAGGTGTGATGTTTCTAACCAGCTGTCAGTGAAGTGAGAATTGTTTTCTTAAGTTGAGTCTCAATCTTTAGGTTTTAGCTCTATTTTGTCCTGAAGCTGTCTGAGCTGAGTTGAAGGAAATCAGCTGGAAAGAATTTACGACCTCACGTGGTTTCCTGCAGAAAGCCAACGCCAAATTTAAAGGAATCACTTCTTGTGTGAACACACTAGTTCCTTCTTTGCACTGCATAACCCGCTCAGCTCATCATCATCTCTGTCAGCTGTAAATGTAGCCGGTGCTGCGAACTGGATAACAAAGGCATTTAAGGCACTGGTGACAGAAACGACAAACCCGTTCATATCTTTGATCAGAGGAGTGTGCTGCTGATTGTCACAGAAGGCCGTTATCAGACCAGGGTTTTTTTTTAACAAGCCACCCAATAAGCAACCCAGGCTAGATGGGATTATGAAAACATCCAGCTTTTCTGGTTCACAGCCATCTCCAGGATAATAAACTTATGCAGCTGCTGATCAGTCAGCCGTGACTGAAAATCTATCAACAGTCATATATCAGCCTTTAAATCTAATCTAGTTATCGAATGAAAACGGCTGAAAAGGGGTTAACAGAACAAAACTTTGACTTTACACCGAAGCTAAATGCATCTCGTTTTGACATGATGGCAGACGTGCTGAAAACAAAATTCTGTTCTTCAAAAAGAAAAAAATTGTATAGGTCTTCTGGACGGGTTCTTCTCTAATGAAACGTTTCGTCTCTCCTCCAAGAGACTTCATCAGTCCGAGAGTTTCAGGCAAAATTCAGGCTTTTAAGCACTGCCTCCATGTGACTGTACTCACATCACATGGCTATCGTTGACACCTAATTAACACCTATTGTTAACAGGAGGTGGAGTGATACTGGCAATAGCAGCGCTGTAGGAGGGGGACAACTGAAAACGGAGGCCTCCACCTCTGTTTAATGATGGACGGTCTTTCTTCACAAAAATGGCTTCTTTTACTCCTCTCTCAAACCAACGTTCCTCTCTATCAAGAATGAGAACATCCTCATCTCTGAAAGAGTGACCGCTGGCCTGTAAATGAGTGAAAACTGCAGAGTTCTGGTTCAAAAGAATGTCCCAACACAGACGAGCTACATCTAATGGCCAGAACTCTGCACTCATTTACAGGCCAGCGGTCACTCTTTCAGAGATGAGGATGTTCTCATTCTTGATAGAGAGGAACGTTGGTTTGAGAGAGGAGTAAAAGATGCCATTTTTGTGAAGAAAGACCGTCCATCATTAAACAGAGGTGGAGGCCTCCGTTTTCAGTTGTCCCCCTCCTACAGCGCTGCTATTGCCAGTATCACTCCACCCCCTGTTAACAATAAGTGTTAATTAGGTGTCAACGATAGCCATGTGATGTGAGTATCTGTCACATGGAGGCAGGGCTTAAAAGCCTGAATTTTGCCTGAAACTCTCAGACTGAAGAAGTCTCTTGGAGAAGAGACGAAACGTTTCATTAGAGAAGAACCCGTCCAGAAGACCTACACAAATTTTTTCTTTTTGATTTTTTTACCTGGATTACTGAGATGCATCAGGACTAGGGGGTGTAAGAAAATATCGATACACTGAAATATCGCGATATTTCATTTCCTGATACTGTATCGATATTCTAAAGCCCTGTATCGATTTTTTTATTAAGGTTTAAAATGTCAACTTTCCTGCCAGCCATTCTTTTTATGTTGTAGTTCAGCCTCTGACCACTAGTTGGCAGCAATGAGCCAGCCATTTGGCTCGTCTACCTCTTGAGCGCCAGAGAGTAAGAGAGCATTAGCATTGTGAGTAAACATTAGCTTCATGCTCAGTAACTAACAGTTACTTATTTGTCAGAATGTCTGTATTTTAAGCCAAATTAAGTGTCTTGTGCACTCTTTTTTCCAACTGTAGTCAGCTTTCACGTTACGCATATAGTGCATGTGTCTATCACCTCGAGCGAGCTCGGCACTCCCCCCGTGACATAAAACTCTGTCTGTTGCTCTCAATGTCCAGCTGATCGCATCAAAGTCCATATACTTTAAGTTTATCCTGCTGTGTTTGTTTCAAAAACGGTTTAACTCGTTTAGCTTCTCAATTTCCTAACTGTTTTTTTTTCAGGACCTGCCCTGCTGTTCGACCCACAGTTACACAAATCATGTTCTGGATGCAGGTCAGCTGATCCCAGAAACTCTGTGTGCAGCAGCTTCATATCATCTGTTTACTGAACTTTATGACAACCAAAAATATCTCAATATATCGCCTTGTTTACAGTATCGAAATATATAGGGATTTTTCGGGATATATCGTATCATGATCCCTCTGTCATGATATGTATCGTATCGCCAAATTCTTGCCAATACACAGCCCTAATCAGGACATTCTGTTCTTCATTCTGTCAGGAGATGTCTCCGTCAGATGTAGACACATAGATGCACAACAACAAGCAAGACTAATAATAATCCATGAAGGATTTTTGGTTGGATGCATGGTTAGTTTTGTGGGATCTGGTGGTCCAGACACTGTGTCAAACAGCAGAAACTCTGCAACCTCAACACAATAACACAAGGAAACTGCAGTACAAAACTGTAATCATAGCAGGTGATTCAGTAATTACAGTCTTCACTTCATGCAGCTGAAGTCAAAGCTTCAAAACAACAAACGACAACTGAAAATAGATAACTTTTTCAACGTTTAAACAATTATTATTGTCAAAATACTAATTAAAAAATGTCTCTTTCGTATAGTTTAAACTCCTAGCCTTCACTGCCACTTCATGTGAGATGTGTTGAGGATGACTCTCAGCTATTACCACACATTTTTTTTTAGTTAAATATCTGTCAAATTGACTACGTTGTTATGTTTTTTGTGTTTGTTGAGGTTGTGGCAGCAATGTTTACTAGTTGTTGATGAGCATCCATTGATTGGTTTCTGTTTCATTAGATATTTTGCTGACAGACAAACAAAAATACCTTTAAGAATACAAAGTCTGACCTAACTTTACTGATGTTGTCTCGTGATGAATGATGAATAATCTGAGAGGGAAAATAATCCTACTTGAGTACAATCAGAGCCCAAACACTCCTGTAGAAACAAGTCAGATACACAGTAAGAACCACCAAAGCATTTTTAATCTCCTGGTTCATTTTAAAACACGAAGATAAAGCAGCAAACATCCAACTACATGTTTACATAAGGAGGACAAAAACTCGCGACTAAAAAGCGAAGTTAGTTTTGAAATTAATTCTTACCAGAGAGGTCCTGGCGTCCTGATTCAGCCATGGGATTAAATTAAAATAAATCATTAAATAAGGTGAAGAACTGCGACGGTATTCATCGGGACAGCAGTTTATTTCCTCTCCGTAGCTGTTCGGGTTATGGTCCTCTCTGTTCTCCGGTCTCTGTTTTTGCGCAAACTCTCTTCCGCTTTGTCTGATCACGTGACCGACACCACGTGACCACCAGACAAACTCCCTCTGGGCCACAGCGAAAAATAGAAAAAGAGATTCCCCCAAGTTCTGACTTTAATCTCAGAGTTCTGAGTCTTTCTAACTTTAATCTAATCTTTAATCTTAAGATAAAAGTCAGAATTTTGCCTTTTTTTTCTGAGATTAAGTCAGAATTTAGGGAAAATTATTATTTTTTCCTCTGTGGCCCTAATTCTCTTCTGTAACCTACTAATCCTCTTCCCTATATTCAGTTGAGTTTATTCATATAGCACAAARTCACAACATATGTCGTCTCAGGTATACAAAAAAAAAAAAACTTGACGTAATGAGCTGCTACTGTATTTCATGGTGGGATAAAGGGTATTTATATTTTTATTACATAAATATCATCAAAAATGTAGAAAGGTTTACTTAAGACCACCTTATTTCAAATTCCTTTCAGTTTTATTCACAAAATTCTCATTTGATAGACTGAGGAGTTTAATTTAGGATTAAAATTTTACTCAGCTGACTTTTAAATAATCAGCACATAAGCATTTATCCATCAGGTGTAGTATTACGTTACTGCTGCCGCATAAAACTGAGAAATATGTGGTACAGCTCTCCTGTCAGTTAAATAGCTGCAGCAGTGGTTTGGGTCCCACTGTGGATCTTAAAATATAAAATTAAGGATGTTRAAACAATTTTCTGGATTAATTGCATTTATGGAATAACTTGCCAAAAACGTAACAGTTTACTTAAGAGCTTGATTAGTGTCGTTTTGAATGGATCGATGAGCCAAATTAATAAAGACCTATAAGCTCTAAGATGATTTGTTTTAGTTTGTGGAAATTATCCTCTGAAGGATGTGCGTGAGGCGGGTCTGCTCATATAAACAGGCCAAGTTTGTGTCTGTTTGCATACAAATACTGGCAGAACAGCCCTCATACACAAGAACCACCTTATTTGCATCTCAACAAAAGGTTAATCCCTGATGAAATTATTTTACCAGACCGTTACAAGGAGGGAGGGTCACCTGTGGTTTTATAAACCAAGTGGCAAGAATGGGATTAAAAAAGAGGAAACAGCACAACAGAGTGACGTCATGACCATCTATATATAATGATGAGTATTGTTGGAAGGGCATAGTTAGCTCCAGACTGGGAATTAGTATTTGCGTCTTGTGTTTCTTCTGCAAACAGGTTTGAGTGAGTGTCAGAAAAAGCATGGATGGAAAGCAATGTTCAGGTTAAGTGTTGTTAAATAAACTTTTATTTAAAGTTAAGCAGATCCGTTTTGCAAAATGAGGCAAAAAAAAACATGACCCCCAAATCACCACCAATATCAGCCGTCGGCAGTCTTGATTTCTAAACATCAATGGTCAAAAAAACCCCACAAAAACCACAGTTTCCTTTCTTCTTTATTTAAATATTTACATGAAAACCACTTTTATGTAATTTAATTTCAAACCAAAGTGACACAGAAGCTCAAGTTAGAAGTACATTATCATTACATCCAACTATCGTGGCCTGAAACATGTAAAWGACTTTCTCTAGATGTTTGTTTTTTAGGAGCTTTTGTAGAAACATGACGTTACAAACCAAAGATTGTATATGATAATACAAGAACCATTACAGGAACTCAGAATATAGGAGACAAATGAGACTTTTCCTCATTAAATATAAAAAATAACTTAAGATGCGATTCTTCAGATGTTGTATTCTGTTGGTTTACATAAATCTTGCCTTGCTGTTGTRTGTTTAAATATTACTTTTTTCTAATACATTTCGATGTAATCAGTTATTTCACATCTAAAAGAAAAGAATTAATACCGTGATTGTGTGCGAGCASTTAGCGGAACCTCAAGGCCCGCATCCTCAGTGCACAGACTGTGGTTTCAAAAATACAACACGGCAGCTTCTGTAAACTGCGTCATGCTGGTTTTCAATGGTCTCGATTCCTAACAGCAACACAGGAAGGCGGGAACTTCTGGTCTAGTAGTATAAGATATGTTGATGGTGCAAACAGGCAAAGGGGCGACAAACAAGACCTGTGATGTTTTTGTACACAAACTGCTTGTCCTATAGCCATGAAAACACTTTTATTATCTTGTAACTCTGTCCTAAAAATAACGTTTAGGTACAAATACGACAATATATCTATTTACTTGTCACACAGTGCAACCTTCCATGCACATTATCATTTATATTTAATTCAGCAAGGGATTAAATCAATATTTGTTGCTAATGACCATATCAGTCCAGCATGTTCATGAAAACTGGATTTTATTATTTTAACTACAAAGAAACCTTTATGTYAACTTCTGTTGTTTTTCTTGACCAAATTAACAATTTTGACTAAAGCTGCATTGAAAATGAAGATAAGATGCATCACTCCCCTTTAATAAGTTTACAATCCAGTGTCAACTTTAAAAACATCTCGTGTCAAACAACGCCACACCTCCACGCTGACAAAAACCAGCAGCGCCTCATCCCTTCCTCCTCTATCTGCCCTCCAGGGCTTTGTCTCTGGCGATCACGGCCTCATCRAACTTGATCATGAGCGTGGTGCCTTTGTGCCAGTGGACGGTGACTTTGGCGGGGAAGCCGCTGTGCGAGAGGATGGCCTCCACGATGCCCCCGGTGAAGGCTGCACAGTTCAAGCTGCTGGTTTCCTTCGGAACGGAGATGAAGGTGTTGACGAGGGGCTCTTTCTCGATGATGTAGTACGTCTTGTCGTCGTCGTTGGCCTGCTCCAGTTTATCTGCCTCCTTTCCAAACAGCGCTCTCCACACGGATACCTGTGAAGGGGAGAATGACAGGTTCATATAGATGCAGGTTTAGCTCCTCCACGTTTACTGACATCACATCTGCAGTTATTTAACCAAACCTACTTTCTCCTCTGAAATTAAACGTCAGATTAATCTAAAACCTGCAAACATAAATATGTGAGTTTATTACAGTGTGCCCTGTGGGTGTGTACCTTAATAAACAGCAGAATGTTCAGCACTTTGGTCTCTCTCTTGCCATTCTTYTCCCTCAGGACCAGCACGTCCAGCATGCTGGCTCCCACACTCTTCCCCAGGTCGGACAGGCGCGCCTGCAGCTCGGTCACCGAGTACACCCGGCCCTGGCAGTACTGCACCACCTCCGAGAAGAGGAGGGCGAAGGCGTTCACGCTCACCTCGGTCTTGGGCCGGCTCAGAGGCCGCTCCAGAATCATGGACTTGCCTTTTGTGAAGCGCGCCTCCATTGTTGTGACTTTTTATGGGCTGCTACTGAGCGGCTAATGCCAATGCTAACCAGACCARACTGACGTAAAACATGCGCAGCACAAACACCAAACAAATAACAACTAAAAACTACAAATGATCTACTGAAAGCAAAACTAAACAATTTTAGCTTTCAAACTCCCTTGTATGACGAAGGCCCASCTTTTGTTTTGGTTTTGGTACTTCCGGATTAGAGGGGTCGTCACGTGACATCTCTTCGTCTATTGGGYGCATTACTGCCACCTACTGGACAGGAGAGTCCAGGGAGCAGGGGAAAAGACTCACACATCATTTTTAAAAGTAAAAAATATACATAAACAACATGCAGTCAAAAATATTTACTTTAATTTTTTAAGATTTCTAATTAATTAAAAAACAATATAACAGGACCAAATCAATGGAGTCCTCAAAGTGAATTCAGTGACTTAAAGTTTCATTTACTTGAAGACTGTAAAATCACTGAGAAATAAAAATATTATTTTGTCATTACAAGTTTTAGGTTGAATGTTAACTTAAAATATGTACGAAAGAACTTAATACTGTTAAGAAATTAAAAAAAGTTATATGCAAAGAATAAAGTCCAAAAWACAAGAATAAAGTTATTTCAAGATTAAATGGGAATTGGAAACTCTCTAAAACCAATAATCCCCTGGCAGATTGTAATTAAACTTACAAAAATTAATAAATGGATGGACAGTAGCTTCATTAAGTTTTGGAAACAATCTAATGTAAGCTGGCTATCATTGCCGACACCATCGATTTGAGATTTGATCTAAAAGTTGATGTTTAGTAACTGAGAGTCACTCACAAAATATTACACAATATTTCAAGATAAATTTTTTTGTAAACTTATTTCTCAGTTTAATTTTTTTGCATAAATCTGGCATGGAAGCTGGCARGTGATATKCATTCCTTCAAGCGATGCTTGGRCTTTTACTTTCAGTTATTTTAAGCACATTTTTTAAAGTCTGCAATCAGTCACTTATTAATGAACTTATAGTAACCAAAGACATTTCCGGACAGGGGTTGTGTTTAACAAACACATACATCACATGAGATGGTAAACATTAACCGTAAATCATATTATGTCTGTTTCGTCTCCTGAACACGAAGAAAGCGTTAAAAGGCTCTACATGCAGAAGGAGACACATGTAACAGAGTGAGGMAATAGATTAGTAAAAAGAAAAATATATTCTTATAATGAATGTTTAAATGAGGTACAAACTTCACTTTTGCTGTGACAAACGTTGACGGACTGTAGGTTGAGTCAATATTTGGACCCRTCAGTGCACAAACAGAACCCTCTGTTTGTTGAGACATCACATTGCACTCATGCACATATTCTTTCAGAAGACTCCACAATGTTACTTTGGTGCATCTTATTTTTATGTTTTTAGATGAATGCCTTACATTGGATCATTTTAGTTCACTGAAAATTTCAAAAAAGCAACAAGGAACATGGCTTTCTTTGGATGGACGTTTTTTGTTCTGGCTTTTTTTTATTTTCTAACTGTCTGCAGCAGGCCGACAGGTGAGCTCACCTGATTTAAATTCTTTATGACGCTATGTAGTTTCTTTTTCATTTTCCRTCATCAAAATAGTGAATGTTTAACTCTTATAAAAAACACTTTTTTAAAGCCACTTATTTTTTACAAAGTGCTTTACAATGCTTTTTCTCATTCACTCATAATATGATATTTAGAAATTTATAGTCAGCACACCACTTTACACAATTTTTAAACTATCAAAAATACTAAATATTCAAATTTATTGCACATCAGAAATATTTTTACACATTTATTTATTACTATACTTGCATAAAAGTACAATTATAAGAAATTGTGTCCATAAAAACACGAGGAAATGAAGGAAATGTCATGTTGTGGTTTTTATGTAAATTTTATGGGACCTTTTTAGTTGTTATTTTTGTTTTGTCTGATTTACTGCTTCATAAGAACTAAAGTGTTTCATGTTTTTTGCAATGGACCCAGGCTTGTGAGCCTCTGGTCAGTAATCRATACGATTCAATAAAATACAACACAATTGTCATACTTGATGGGTTGATTATATTGTTGATTTCAGATCATTGTTGTATTCTTTGGGTTTTTCATTTGCCTTTAGTTTCTCCTGGCTCCTTGTGTCATTTGTCATTTCTCTCAGTCATTCTTGTTCCTCTGTTAACGCTTCACACCTACTTCTCATTGGTTCGTTAGTCTCTGTTTTCCTGCTTCTTGGTTTGTTTGCTGCAGTGTTGTACAAAATACCTCAAATTGAGTAAAAGTACAARTATCTTACCAAAAAATTACTTTGGTAAAAGTTAAAGTCTCCTTTAGGAATATTACCTGAGTAGAAGTATTAAAGTATCTGATATTAATTGTACTTAAGTATTAAAAGTGTTGATTTAAAATAAGCAGTTAGATTTTCTGTAACAACATTTATTAGGAGGTGACCTCCCACCAAAATGCAGAAATTACTATGTTGTATTAAAATAATTAATTTATGTTAAATTTAGGATGCACTAGTTTAACTGTTTCAGTTTATATACATATATCAAGGCTGCACAAACATTTTTTTCCAAAATGAAATTCTATCTGAGGGCTGCAGCCAAATACAATAATATAATTCATGAAATACAAATACTTCTTAAGTACAGTCCTTTTATTTTAATGATTATGTCCTGCTGGAGTGTGACATGATTTGTTTGTGTACAAACTAATACAGTATCAGAGTTTTATATTTATACTTCTTATTCAACCACAATTAAATTAACTCTGTCTAGGACGCACAATTTATATGGATAGTATTTATATTTTTCAATAACAAGCTGGAATGAAAACAAGCAAAAATGAAATAAAAGTAACGACTTTCTACTTGTCTTTTTTAAAAATGTAAGGAGTAGAAAGTACAGATAATTGTGTGAAAATGTAAGAAGTAGAAGTTAAAAATTAGGAGGAAAAATAATTACTCAAGTAAAGTACAGATACCCAAAAAAATTCATCTGAAGTACAGTAACAAAGTATTTGTACTTAGTTACTTTACAACTCTGGTTTGCTCTCATTGAAAATGTCTAATAAAATCTATTTTACTCTTTGTCTGTGGTTGAATTGTCTTCAGTTGTGCACTTGCGCAGCATGGAMAGCTTCATTCGAGCCGTGCAGCAGGTTGAGGACTCCAACCCAGGTCTGTCCCCCTTGACTCTGGTCCGAGCCCTGCGCAGGACTGCAGGCCACGATGACGTCATGACCATTCATTTCCTGGGTGCTTCCTATGATCTGAACGGCACAGAGCTTCTGGAGGAATCGATTCTGAATGCAACGTCCTTCAGCTTTTTTGACAAGGCCATCCACCACAYTGTGACGGACCACGGAGAAGAACGGGGGGTGGTCCTCGCTCCGGACGGCACCACCGTGGCCCTGGCGCCCTTACTGTTGGGGATTGAATCAGGGCTGAAAGCCAAGGCAGAGGGGACTCAAGCTGTTGGGATTTTCCCTCTCACCCTCRGCAGGACGCTGGGCCTCTCGTTCCTCAGCCTTCAGGACCTCCCAGCCTTTCTACGTCTTGGGCCCAATGGCTGCTGGGATAACGTAGAGCACCCAAACGTGTACAAGCTGTCTCAGCCTGCCACTTTGGCCACAGACGCCATAATCAATGGTGGTATGGATGGAGTTATCCTGGGCATGGACCTGAGTGGTCTACCTCCGTCTGAGCARCCCCGGAACCTCAGTGAGATCTTAAAATCGTATTACAGTTTCACTCTGAGCAAGGAGCAGAGTCTGGACGGCGTGACSGACCACATCAGTCCCAGGAGGAGGGAGCTCTCCAGATCCCTGCTGGAGTCACTTGATCTTCAGAACCAAGTCATGGGGACACTAGCTTTGGTGTGGAAGCTGGAGAAGACAGAGTGGATTGCTCAGGACACAGGGATACAARAGGCGGTGAAGGATGGATTGCAGACATTTGTACACAGATACTGGGGTGAGTATTTGAATTTTGGTACCTCAAAACCTGACATTTAAAAGTTTTTTCAATGAATGAATGCTCTATTCTTGCCCTCCTACATGCAGACTGCCCTCAGATCATCCCTCGCTGCCAGTGGGGGGCAAAAGCCTACCGRGGTACACCCATCCCTCTGTCCCTTCCCCTCCAGTTTCTCTACATTCACCATACCTACGAGCCTTCATCGCCCTGTTTGTCCTTTCCGAGCTGCTCTCGTGACATGAGGTCCATGCAGCGTTACCACCAAGAGGATCGAGGGTGGAGGGACATAGGATACAGGTAACTGACCAACAATTAATAGCTCATTGAATCCCTTGATTTTGAGGTATATTGTGTATTAATAGGGGAACTAATTTCCTGATTAGTGCCTTTGGGCTTTTGTAACTTTTTTAAATTCATTAGTGGATTAGCACTCGCTAAACTTATGAGCAAAATTTAGAAACACCGAGATCTTTAAATGTTATTTAGAATTAATTCTTGCTAATTTTTTAGTGCGTTAGAGCTTTACAATTAGCTCATGCTAAATTCTTCAGTGAGCTTTAGAGTTAGCTCTTGTTAAATTTTCAGTGTCTTAGTGCTTTAGAGTTGGCTGTTCCTACATTTTTCAGTGCGCTAGTGCTTTCGAATTAGCTTTTGCTAAAATTATCAGTGCAATAGAGCTTTACAATAAGCTTTAGCTAAATTCTTTAGTGCGTTAGAGCTTTCAAATTAGCATTTGCTAATTTTTTTAGTCTGTTAGTGCTTTAGAGTTAGCTCTTGCTAAATGTTTTAGTGCATTAGAGCTTTGGAATAGCATTTGCTAAATTTTTCACTAYGTTAGTGCTTCAGAATTAGCTCAAAAAGAAAAAAAACAAGTATAGGTCCTCTAGATGGGTTCTTCTTTAGTGAAACGTTTCGTCTCTCCTCCAAGAGACTTCTTCAGTCTGATGAGTTTCAGGTGAACTCAGCCTTATAAGCACTGCCTCCACATGGACAAACAGGTTAGTCACGTGCAAAAAGAGAACCATTGACTGACAATAGACTTGATTAGCTCTATTTAGTCACATGCAAAAGATGGCCCTCTTTTGCATGTGACTRACCTGTTTGTCCATGTGGAGGCAGTGCTTATAARGCTGAGTTCACCTGAAACTCATCAGACTGAAGAAGTCTCTTAGAGGAGAGACGAAACGTTTCACTAAAGAAGAACCATCCAGAGGACCTACAGAGATGCATCAGGACATTTAGAATTAGCTCTTGCTAAAATTTTCAGGGCATTAGTGCTTAGATTTAGGGGAGCTAAATATTTGAGTTAGTGCTTTAGGGTTAGTGCATGAATTTTTTGATTAGTGCTGCCCACCACTGAAACACATCGTGGTTTCTCCGCACCCTCAGCTTCGTGGTGGGCTCTGATGGATACGTCTACGAGGGCAGGGGTTGGAACCACCTCGGCCGTCACACGAGGGGACACAACTCYATCGGCTACGGCGTGTCGATCATCGGCAACTACACGGCCTCGCTGCCGTCTCGCCACGCCATGGACCTGATACGCCACCGGCTGGTGCGTTGCGCCGTGGACGGAAAGGGACTCGCCACCAACTTCACCATCCACGGCCACAGACAGGCGGTGAACTACACTGCCTGCCCAGGAGACGCTTTATTCTCAGAAATTAGAAGCTGGGAGCATTTCAGGGAGTAACAGAATAGTTTCGACTAATATTTTTACAAAAAGGATTCATGATGAATCCAAAATGAATTTCCCCTTGAGGTATTCTACATGTGGAGCAACACTGATTTTTAAAAGACAAATTATACACAAACCCACACACACATTTAATGTTAAACAATCCTGATAACCTGCATTGTATGTTGTATTTAAATTAAGTTAATAATTATTGCCAAAATGTTAATGATTTTCACTATTTTAAGTTAATTAGGTTCATTAATGATGATCCAGTCCTGGATGTGTTGCTGTTGGAACAAACTAAACAAACTTTGTTTAAATTACAAACTAGTTCAACAGAGATGAAGGAAAACACTGAACTTAACTCTTCAAAATCAAACACTCAAAAAAGAAAAAAAAAAAGAAAAAAAAACCCAACAAAAAAATCTAACAGCGAGCTCTCTAAGTCATAATAAAATATATGTCTCTTGGCTATTATGTTTTGTTTTTCAAACAATGAATCAAGTTTTACTTCGGCTCAGCTTTAAAAGAACAGTATGCCCGGTCAGTTCAAACGGTGAAGTTTTAACCTTTAAAACTGAGGTGGGCTGCTCTGTTTGCAGACAACTCACATGCAAATCCCTTTCACTTCCCTCTCTCCATAGGGTCATTATTGTCTGGTTGACAAAATAAAACTAATCAGGTGCAAAAACTGTATTTTAATAGTTTGAAAGATGAAAACTGATATCCTCCTCTGCTTATTTTTTAATTCTTATTTGACAAAGATGAATTTCTTCACTCATCCTCTTGGCTCAAATTGTAAAGTCACACTTTTTAGTTTATATTTAGAACGCTTCTTGGATGAGTATCAAACTCTTCTGATTCCTGAACGACTCATGTTGCCTTCTGGTCAGGGATGAGTTTCTGTTTCAGTCATCAAACAGAAACCATCATTATTATTAATAGTGACCCCTAGAAGAGTTAAAAATATTCCACCCAATGAGGCGAGAGTGCATTGCTGCAGCCTCATGTCTCCAAGGGCTGAAAGCTGAAAGTGAAAGTGAAACGAATTCAGTTATTCTATAAAATAAACGCCCCTGKTTTGAGTTTCATACCTGCAGACTGAGGACTTTGTGCGGTAACTCTACAGTTAGGAGTTGATTTTCTTTTATTAATGATGTCATTTTCCTTCAGCTGAGGCAGTAATCACATGCACAGGTATACAGCAATAAATACAAAGAAATATTTACGTTATTTTTTAATTGTCTTTTGGAGGACAACACAGGAAGAGAAGAAAGGACAAGATGGAGTGACCATAAAATGACAATAAATGAAAATTGGTGCCAGCTRTTTGTTTGTTAGCAAAATATCTCATGAACCACTGGACGGTTCTTGATGAAAGTCTCAGAAAGTAATCTCTGGATGCACAGCTACAACTGATTAACTTTTGGAGTCACCCTCAGCTCATCCTCCTTAGTCAGTTTTAYGGATAGAGTTAAAACTKGGTGTGGTAGAAGCTGAACATTATTCACAACACATTCTATGAGATTTAAAAAGTTCTCAGGAGATCTAACATTTACGAGTTTCTCATAACTTTATTTTTACTTTATGTTTTACCGAACAGTATTAAAAGTGTCTGATTCTAATAGTTTGAACCTTAGCAGAGGTTTTGGTTTTGCTGCAGCTGAATGACATTAGTAGGAGCAGAGGTTAAGTAGAGTTCATGTAACCTGCTGTGCTGCTCATTACCTGCCTTTGTGACGAACAAAAAGAAGTCGGACGCCGTGGAGCCGTTTGTGCAGCAGCACCACTGATGCTGACAGTTTTTTCTGAAACTGCACACACACACACACACACACACACACACACACACACACACACACACACA
>NW_013952429.1:2991557-2994073 GCF_001266775.1 Austrofundulus limnaeus | reverse complement strand
CACACACACACACACACACACACACACGGGGACCGTGCATTGTCTTCCATTCATTTTTTGGAAATTTTATAGCCTAACTCTGACCTTTTACCCTAAAATTAACCTCACAGGTACCTTACCTGACCCTAAAACTAACCTAAACTCAATTCACGCCTTGGTCCTAAACTCCCCACACATAATTTGCATTTGTACCCATGGGGACCGGGCATTGGTCCCCACATAGCTGCTTTTTCAGGAAAATTGTCCCCACAGCATAGGAAAAATGTGTCCACAWACACATTTAAAGCACACCACGAATATACAAAACAGTAGCAGTGCAGACAGAATGTGAGGTTATGTAACATTATCTSGCTGTGAGACCTTGTTAATGGTTTCTGTTTGTCCCAGCTGCTTTAGAAGATAAAACACTCTGCAGGGTGAGGAACAGACAAAATACAGGGTCGGTTAGAGTCTGAGGAAAATATGGGAGGAAATTCCAGCTCCACCAGCTCAAACAATTACTCTGGTAAACAGTTTACAGCTGCTTCCTTTTTTCATGACATGCAGTACACCACTTTTATGAGCAACTCTTATTTTCTTTTGCCTGAATCAAACCACAGGGACTTATTTACATTAAGGAGACATCACAGAAGTTGAAACTTCAGGAGCTTCACGGAAAACAGCTCAACAGGACCAGCTGGGTCACGATGGTAAGCAGACAGGGTCGAGATGTTTTCCTCTGACAGTTCGGTGCCAAACCTTAAAGCGTTCAGATTCACTCGTATTTTCTCACCACATCCAGTTCAGCTTTCTGTCTGCGACCACCGGCCGTGATTCCTTCACAAAACAGAGCCTTTGTTGCATCGAGGCCACAACACCTGTTCTCTGTTCGACTTGTCTTCAAAGGTAAACGAGCCTCTCACACGATGGCAGAGATGGACGAAGAAAGGATGAAGAGACACAAGTCGATGATCTGCACAGTAGCAGGCGAGTTTGAGATCGACCCAGCTCTCATCGCTGCCATCATCTCCAGAGAGTCCAGGGCAGGAAACGCGCTCAACAACGGCTGGGGAGACTGGAATTTTAAAAAGGARGGAGWACAACRCCTGGGGACTGATGCAGGTTAAAAACACATCATCTAACGACTCACTCATACAGGTGCTGGACATCAATTGCTCCAATTTTCTTTGTGTTTGCACAGGTTGACAGGAACCCAGAAGGAGGCAGACATGATCGTGAAGGACACTGGAACAGTGTGGATCATCTCTCCCAGGGGGCTCGGATCTTGGTTGGTTTTATCAACAACATACTGTTATGATTTGTGTCTGTGCTTATRATTTAGTCTAAGTTTTCTGTCTTTTCCTCCTGTTTTCTTCCTCCTGTCTGCCTTTGCTCTAGCCCCGCCCACTCACACCTAATCCTCATGTTTCTTCCCCAGGTGTTTCTTGTTTTACCTCATTAGTTCTTCCTTTATATTCTGTCCTTCGTCCTCAGTCTTTGTCAGATCCTTGTTCTCTGTTTACTGTTTGATGTTCACGTTCCTGTCCAAAGACCTTGTTCTTGTTCGCTGCCACGTCAGCACCTTTGTTTTTGTTTTAATAAACCTTTTTTGCCACCCTCACTCAGTCTTGCATCCTGGGGTTCAAACCAACGAAGCTCAACCGTAATACATACGGAAAAAATTTCCCAATTGGAGCAAAGAGCAGCAGCTGAAAGGTCACTTTTTGTTTTTTTTTACATGAACGTTTGCACTCATCAGTTTTTTCCCCTTATCTTCATAGTCGGTTTGGTTTTCCTCCTGCAGGAGGGATAGCAGTGTAGCAGTAACTTGGAGTGGAATGTAATGCTCCAAACTCTGGCCATCACATGACTCTGCCCATGCTTACAAAGAGAACAGTGATTTGATTCATTTACCTCCAAAACCATTGTTTACTATCTACGACTGGTAAGATAACGACAGGATGCGACAGAGACCTTCTGTTGTTGAATACAGTGAGAACTCTTTGATGTATTCAAACATGGCCGCTTATCACAAAAGAACTCAAGTTTTAGCAGACATGAAGTCTAGCAGAACGGGTCTGCTAGTGAGACAAGCCCTTTTAAGCCAGACCCCCTGGTGATATATATCTCTAGGGCCTACATCAAAACATTGTTTACATACCACCTCATTTTCGGTACCACAGCGCCCCCAGGAGACTGTTTTATACCTACACCATAATCGAATGTTTTTCTGCATTTTTGTTTTTCTTTCTTTTCTGTCATTCTGATAAAAAAAAAAAAAGAATCATTGTATTTTCTACGTGACTCAATCATGTAAAACAATGTACTTTAATTACTTTACAAGCAATCTTATTTCTCTGTGTGTTTGTAATCAATTCTCAGGGTGGCAGTCTGTGAAAAGAAAGATAAGTCACGTGATCATTTCTGACCAATCATGAGGTCAGAATGTGAACAATAGAAGTTTGAGTTTCAGCAGCAGCAGTCAGTCGGTCGAGAAAGTTGAAGAGATGAACAACTAAAGCTAGCTCCATTTTCCC